>NC_045444.1:127614883-127701333 GCF_002776525.5 Piliocolobus tephrosceles | reverse complement strand
CTTGGGCCCTGCAGCCACCGTGCCCTCTGGTGCGGGCCTCTCGCTGGGCATGGGTTCTGCAGCTGCACCTGGCTGAGTTCAGGAGGGTGCCGTGTGCTGGCTTTCCCTTCAGCCCGGCCTCCTTCAGTCTCAGCAGTCCCAGGTCTGGCTCTACTCTGTCTACTCCCAGGATGCCGGACTCTCCCCTCCCAGTGGACACGCAGGCTACCCGCCTCTGCTCCTCCCAACCGCAGCCCCCACCTCTCCCCCAGACTCCAGTCGCCCGTGCCCACCACTGCCCACATGGCCTCTTTCCAGACAGCAGCCACGGCTTCTGGCACGTCCGGCGCCAGCACTGTCGTGGCCACGGCCCACAGAGCTTCTGGCCCTTGAGCTCCACACAGCAGTGCTCGAGGGCCTGCCCCAGCCTGACCGGCTGTGCCTGCAGATGATGCTGGTCACAGCTTTTCATTTCCCGGAACACAGGCGGGATAGCAGCACCCTTTTCTGGCAGTGCGGCATTCCCTCTGGCAGTCAGCTGCCCGGAGAGGCTCATGTTGGGTGGTTCTGGGCGACAGCTGTGTGGCTGCACGGTGGCCAGTGAATGGCATCTGGGAAGGTGGCTTTTGTGTAGGGAGTCACTCTACTTCCATCACAGTCACACCTCAGGAAATGGTTAGATTCTTCCGAGTGCCTTCTACGCCTCTGGCAGATTTTCTAGAATTTGCTGTCCCAGAAGCTTGAGAAGGGTCCTGCGCCGCCTGACAGCAGAGCCCGGGATGCTGCTGCAATGCCAGCGCTTCCGAGTTCCTCTCACTGCCTTCCTTCTGGTGGAGACAAGGCTGTCCTGCCCTCCCCACGTTCCTCGCACCATTCACGCCATTGTGCGACACAGTTGTTAGGACCAAATTCATCTTCCCCTCAAGGACGGGTCAGGCCCAGTGTTGCATTGGTCCTGTCTGGCTTCTGCTGCGGAACTTCCTTGTGTTCCAGGCAGTGCCCAGGAGCGTGGGCAGGGCAGGGTCTGCCCTCTGTGCTTTTCACTCGCCACTTGTGAGCTGGAGGGACAGTCGCCTTGACCTGGTGGGCTGGGTGGGCCTGGCTGTGCTGAGGGCTGTGCCTCACTCCTGCAAGTGGGCACTCATCGGGGTTAGGGTCACAAGGAGGCTCAGGTTGGCTGAGAGCAGGAGTGGGCAGTTGGCACGTCATGTTTCTCCTGCATCAGGGCTGTGGCAGAAATGCCGGGTGGCTCTGTACCATGGACACTGTCAAGGTTGAGGTTCAGAGAGGTGTGGGGTATCCCGGAGGTCACCACACTGCCAGGAGGTTCAGGTTGGCCTTCCAGAGCCTGGCCTGTGTGAAATCCGCATGAGCACAGAGGACAGAATGAAACATGGTGTTGTTTTGAGACAGGGTCTTACTGCGTCACCCAGGCTGGAGTACAGTGGCGCCGATTTTTTTGCAGAGGTTGGATGTCCCTGTGTAGCCCAGGCTGGTCTTGAACTCCTGGGTACAAGCAGTCCTCCCTCGTGGGCCTCCCAAAGTGCTGGGATTACAGGTGTGGGCTCCCATGCCCAGCCTGGAACGTGGCTTCTCTTTCTCCTGAAACCCCGGTGGGAACAGATGGTGGATGCTTCCAAAAGCATTGAAGCTGTCCACGAGGACATCCGTGTGCTCTGTGAGGACGCCATCCGCACTGCCACAGAGAAGCCGCTGGGGGAGCTGTGGAAGTGACCCGAGGCTGCCCACTGGAGACGCCTCTCCCTATAGTCCCTCGAGAGGTGGGAGGCCTGCGGAAGGCCCCGTCTCCAGCGGCATCCAGATCCCACGACTTCAGGAGCTCTTTCCCGACAGCAGAGAACTGCAGGCTGCCTCTTCTGCCCCGGGCGGGGGTGCGGTGGGGACCTTGGCAGTGTAGACGTGAGCGGAGCCACGGAGCAGTCTCCTGCCCTCTCCCTGCCATCAGTGTCCTGATGGTACTCTGTTGTATTTTCTTACTCAAGTTCAGTGTTAACTCTTGAGTAGTTTCATTGTGATCACTGTAAATGGTAATCAGTTGGAATTCTCCTAAATGTCTTCTAGATACTACTAAAAATTGACCTGAAAATTTTGTGGAACGCTTCACTTAGACTGAGGACGGAGCTGGCTTTGAATGGGAGAGAAGCGCCTTCATAGGGCCCAGTAGGGCCTTTCTGGACCTTAGTTCCTGCCTAGTTGAGGGAGTCCCACTGTGGGTCTGAACAGTTGCAGCCATGCCCTGGGCTCCAGCCAGGCTACATCCGAGCGTCATCACAGCTTACATCCTGAACTCACCGAAGTTAACTCTGCTATTTTCGTTGCAACCCTGGAGCTTAACTTTCCATCCTCTCCCTTTTTATTTTTTTGGAAACAGGGTCTCACTGTCACCCAGGCTGGAGTGCAGTGGCATGATCGTGGCTCACTGCAGCGTTCCGCAGACCTCCTGGGCTCAGGAGATCCTCCCACGTCAGCCTCCTGAGTAGGTAGGCCTACAGGCCTTCACCGTGCCTGGCTAATTTTTTGTAGACAGGATTTTGCTGTGTTGCCAGCCAGGCTCGTCTCAAACTCCTGGGCTCAAGTGATCCACCTGCCTCGGCCTCCCAAAGCGCTGGGAGTACAGGCGTGAGCCACCGCGCCTGGCCCACTGCATTCCCTTTTAAGTGACACTTAGAAGGAATGATTTGACACTCCTGGTAGAATCTGTCCCACAGAGCACTTTCTGGGTAGAGAGCAGCATACAGTGTGCTGGAGTGGAAGGCAGGCAGGGTCCCCCATCTGTGGGGGCAGCAGCTGTGGGTCTCAGCACCCTTCTGTGGCCAAGAGACAAATCCAGGCAAAACAAAAGGATTTCACTGGGGTAAGCATTGCCAGGGGCCGTGGGACGGGCCTGGGTGAGAAACCTTCAGATGGGAGACCTTTCTGGACCATCCCGGTGGGCCCAGCATCACCACAGGGGCCTTTTTTTGTTGTCTGAAGACTAGGTCTCGCTGTCGCCCAGGCTGGAGTGTGGTGGTGCAGTCTTGACTCACTGCAGCCTCTCTTTCCTGGGCTCAAGTGATCCTCCCACCTTAGCCTCCCAAAGTGCTGGGATTACAGGCTAGCGCCACCATGCCTGGCCCATCACGGGGTGAGTCAGGAAGTGAGATGCCAGCAACAGAAGCTGGAGAGATGCCATGTTGCTGGCTGTCAGGTTGGAGGAAAGCGCCATGAGCCAAGCAGTTTCTGGCATCTGGGAGCTAGAAGAGACACAGCAGTGTTCCCCACTAGCGCCCCTAGAGGAGCAGCCCTGCCCACAGCACGAGGTGGCCGTCTCCTCCGGGTCTGGAAGAGGCTGTGCTGTTCAGGCACTGAATGTGGTCATCGTCTAGAGCAGCCACAAGAAGCGAGTAAGAGCATCTGAGAGGCCGCAAGTCCTCAGCCAGCTCACCAGGGCCCCAGCAGTGCCCCCTCTTGTCTGGCTTTGGGCCCTCTGCACCTACACCAGGACTGCCCACAGGGACGCACTGACCAGTAAGCGATGTCCTCACCAAGACCCCTGCTGTGCCCCAGGCATGGCCCTCCCACAGGCCAGGACAGTCACTGCTCACTTGGGGAAGGCTTTGCTGTGATTCACATTGAGCCAAACCCTACAACTCAGGGCACTGTCTGCAACTTCCTCCTGTTGAAGAATGGGTGCCATTTTACTTTCCTAACATCCTAGTTTCCTTGCACTTTTTCCTTCCAGGGTTGTATGAGAGGGTGGATGTCACAGCTCGCAGACAGCCAGGCTACAGGCAGGACAAGCCCCCTGCCAGGGCTGGGGACGGACCTGCTCAGGCTCCCACAGCCCACCACGCGGGCAGCCACATCCCTAACGTGTGATGCTATGGGCTGCAACATTCACTTGGTTTTTTTCTGGAAATCACAATTATAACTTCAGGAAAAAATAGACACAAGGTTTGTTTTCTACTGAAACTTATTATTTGCCATTAAGAATTGCAAACTATACTACTAAGAATGAACAACATTCTCTCCATTAAGCCTTTTTCAAAACACACAAGAAAAAGCTCCCCTTTGGTCAAGGTGTTCCACACTCCCACTACAGCAGGCCCCCAGATCCCAGCACAGCGGCGCACCATGGACTCGGACGCAGAGCCCAAGGAACGAAAATTGCCCCAGCCTTCCCTCCTTCCCCACCCCAACTACACCCAAGGGAGAAAGGATACAAGGAAATAAACTATGTTTGGTGGGGGGGGACTGGGGACGGTGTCCTCTGCTACCCAGGTGGGCCAGTCAGTGCAGAGCGGGTGGCGCCCGTCCTGAGGGATCTCTGGTCCCCACACCTATACAAGCAGCAGCAGCAGCGAGTCCTGCCAAAGCCACAGTAGGTGCTCACGAGAAAGGTGCCCATGCTCGCTGTGCCCACGCTCCCCAAGCCCTCCTGTTTACATTCCCTAGTGGGGCAAAGCCACTTCCCCAGGACAGGCAGCACAGCAGCGGGGCAGAGTGCACTCCAGGACCCAGGACAGCAGGTTACACAGGGTCAGGCGGTGGTGGGTTCTGGCATCAGGGCTGAGGCTCCGGAAATGCCACCAGGTGATGCCACCCTGTGGTGTCTGCCCATCACACACCACAAGGCTCGGGTGGTTTTCCCCTTTTGGCCCTAAACCACCTAACACCTCAGTGACACAGGAGAGTAATTCTCAGCAAGGCAAAGACACGGAAGGCTCCTGGGGGAGGCACACTGTCCACCCTCGAGCCCGCCTGTCACAGGTGGAGGCCCCGCCCCGCCCCCTCACCACACCTGGGGAAGCCACCACAGAATGCCACAGCCCTGGAAAGGGACACTCTGAGGACAGGCACTCTAGCAGCAGCCCCAGGCCAGCCGCCCTTCTGCCCAGGCTGCCCACACTGTGTCCTGTGCACGCCATCTTCAGGTTTCCCACACACCCACTTCCTGAATACTTCTCTCCCCAAAGCAACCTTTGCCTTTGTTCCTCCAACCTCATCTCCCACTGAGGTAGCCGTGGGTAAGCCAGGCTGGGCAGAGGACACAGCCATGGGCGCGCCCCCCTCGCAGCAGCCCAGTCCCTGGGCGTGGGGCCGCAGCGTGGCTGTTGCTCCTCTCACGCCGGCCTGCACAGGTCTGAGACTGACTCAGGAAGCGCCCCAGAAATTCATGTCTGTGTCTGACAACTTCAAACAGGACTTTAATTCCAAACCAACCACAGAACCGGCACCTGGGAGCAAGTGGGACTGAGGCCCAGGCGCTAACGCGGGGCTGGCAGTGTCGAGAGAACGCTCTGGAAGCTCCTGACGGCTCCGTGTGCAGATGCACAGGCCCTGACGGGCACTCTGAGCTGGGCACTCAGACACCAAGCAGTAAGGCCTCCCGGGCAGCGCAGCCTCAGTCCACGAGCAGAGCGGGTGGCCCTCTGGGGGGAGGCAGCACGGGGCACGGCCCTCGGCAGGCGAGCGGGCGGGATGGATGAAATGCAGCGGCACCAGGAGCCCCAGGCTCTCACAGGTGCCACCCCCGACCCCAGGATTTTCAAAGGGACAGGATTTCAAAGTCTTCATCTTCTGAGTCGAAGAATCTTTCCAGTCGCTCTACATCAGAAGAATCTAGAAGGAACAGGACATAGCTCATCAGGCATCTCAGGTGCGCTACTTCCATGTGAGTCAAGTGCCCTTGGTGTGGGGCAGACCGAGCAGCACCTGCTCTGCAGCCCCACCCTGAGGGGTCCACAGACAGCTGTGCCCAAGCAGCTGTGAAAAGGCCCGGGGTTGTGGAAACTTGCGAATATGGGGGGAGGGAGCAGGGAAGAGGAGCGGAGCAGGGTGAGGAGGACGGGGGCAGCCGGCACAGTCTCAGGCCTGAGGGGGCCTCTGTCCTGTGTCTCCCGCGCTGCACCCTGACCCTCGTGGTCATCAGGAGTGGTTCCATTGTCACGGCCTCGTAGAGTTTCTCATGGCGAGACAGGTATGAGGAGGACAAGCTCACGGCCACACACTCGCTTCACTGCACGAGCCCAGGCCGGATCCTTCGGCACGTTGGCCATGGTCCAAGGGTTAGGGTTAGGGTTAGGGTTAGGGTTAGGGTGGTGCCCAAGTGGACGAGTGCCCCACCCAGGACTGCGTCATCACAGAGCCTGCGTGTTCTGTCTGCTCCAGAGCCCTGAGGACCCCATGGGAGCACGCCCAGCTCCACAGTGCCCTGGGCAGGCAGCGCGGGTGGGGAAGGCGAGGTGGGTCCCGGGTTGCTGCGCGCAGGCTTGGAGGAGAGGACGCTCCACTCTGCCCCTGGTCTCACAGGCAAACCACTGCCAAGTGCTCACAGTTGAGGCTCACACACACCTAAATGGTCACACCAAGGGGGCCAGGACTGGGGAAGCAAGGGCACAGACCGCACCCCCGTGGGACCCCACCTCCGAGGGACCCCACCTAGACTTGGCCCTGCAGCCGCAGTTCTCACCTAGGGACAGGTTCAGGACATCAGGGCAGGCCAGGTGTGAAGGCTGCTGCTCCACCAGCTCAAACATGGGCAGGGCGCCTCCGAGCAGAGACAGCTGTTAGTGAGACACGGTCATTAGGGGCAGCCTCACCCCAGTGCTTGCTGCACCCAAGAGAAAGGGGCCAAACCTGACTGTCACTCCACTTCACTGATGAGAACAGAGGCAGCTTCCACACTAAAGGCTACACGAGGACCCAGTGTGGCGATCCACACAGTCTGACCACGACAGCAGAGGGGAGTGGGCCACATGCACTCAGCCAGCGCAGCTCGGCACCCCCATCTCAACAGGAGACGGATGAGGACACTGGAAATCCCATTCTAAAGTCAACACGCAACATCCGTCCCCAGGGTTGTTAACCGTGTTGCCAGGTGGGCAATCCAGGACACCGCACCCTGTTCAGCTGCACAGCTGTGCCAGGCAGGACAAAGCTCCCCCCAGCCCCGTGAGGCTGCCTGAGACCTGGACACTGGCCTTCGGCCGCTGCACACCCCACTGCCTGCCTCCCTGGGTGGTTCAGCTCGGCTGTGGGTGGTGGGGCGGCTACAAACCTTTTTGACTTGCTGGCACCAGTCATTGAAGTCGTCTTCAGTCTTACAGAAAAACCCCTAAAACAAAATGACTATGAGCAGAACAGTACGCCCACATCTGCAGTCAGCGAAGAGGCAGGGGCTTCCATTCCCCCTGCCAGTGGCGCAGCAAAGGCCCCAGCGTGCAAGTGCTGGATACTCCGGCCTGTCTTGCCCCCGGGGCCGGGAAGGGAGCCCTGAGGGTGCCCTGTGCACAGCCCGCTGCACCAGTGCCCGGCTCCCCTCAGGTTGCACTACGTTGCTCTGCCTTGATTCACCCATGAGATGTTACGTGATGTGCATTTGTCAGGCCTCACCGAATCTTCCAGGAATGAGGCAGGTTATGAGTTAGGGCCAAGTGGAGAGCTCTTCTCTCTGTGCCTGTGAGGCAGGGCCGCTGGTCTCAGCCTCACCCAGCATCTCCATGGAAGCTTGGTGGCAACTGGCGGCAAAGGCCACTGAGAACTGCCCAAGGACACCGTGACATGGGGAGCCCCCTGCTGAGGAGACGGGACCTGCCGAGGATCACCCCAATCACATCTTAAAGCTACCGCCTGTAATGACAGTCACTAGGAATTAACGCTGCCAGATGTGCAGACGTTAACACAGGAAGAAAAAGAAACAGGGAAAACAAAGACGAAATGGGAGAAGAAGTTCAAACTGGGCACTCCCTTCCTCTGAAGACGCCGTTTCCGCGGCCCTGGCTTGTGTGGGAGCACTCTCCCCCGGGGACAGGGGACGTTCCTCCTCCTCACGGGTGAGGACAGTTATCCCACCGGGCGGCCCCTTTGGTCTCAACGTTCATGCGTCCGCTCCTGTCTGTGGTGGTGGCTCTATAGCCTGACCTGACTGTGAGACTGCCAATCACTGCAAGCCACCAAGCTGCGTTTACAAACATGCTTAATTCTAGTTAGACGAGGAATTCGTGGTTAGATTCTGGTAAGAAGTGTGAGCCAGGCCGGGCGCAGGGGCTCACGCCTGTAATCCCAGCACTTTGGGAGGCCGAGGCGGGCGGACCACGAGGTCAGGAGATCGAGACCATCCTGGCGAACACGGTGAAACCCCGTCTCTATTAAAAACACAAAAAATCAGCCGCGCGTGGTGGCGGGCGCCTGTAGTCCCAGCTACTCGGGAGGCTGAGGAAGGAGAATGGCGTAAACCCGGGAGGCAGAGCTTGCAGGGAGCCGAGATCGCACCACTGCACTCCAGCCTGGGCGACAGAGCGAGACTCCGTCTCAAAAAAAAAAAAACAAAAAGTGTGAGCCACAGAGCTCTAGCCCACGTTCCCCACTCCCGCCACCCTGCCCAGGAGGTGCACAGGGCGTAGTGTGCACGCTGGGGCTGTGCCACAGCTCAGAGACTGAGCCGTATCAGACCCAGATCCGCCTCCTTCCTCCTGAACAGGGCTGAGCATCCACAACAGAGCCCCTGGTTCGGTAACTGCTCCCCTAAGCACGTCACTGTCATTCATGATTTCTAGGGGTTTCTCTTTGGTCTCTTTCGCCATCAAATGTATTTGAGGGCAGGCAGGTCTGCATAAATCACACACCAAAAATCACAACTAGGTCATCAAAATGGAAAAACAGGGAAGCTCGTTCTTAGGAAATCCCCCAGAGAGGTCAAGTCAGAGCCTCCGGAAAACAAAAGGTGGTGCAGGAGTGGGTGGAGGGGCCGCCCGTGTGTCTGTGTGGGTGTGAGGGGAACACACCATGGCTCATACTCATCCACACACACTCAGCACGTGCCCACACATGCTCACACCCAGACACACCCTCTCCGGGCCACTCGAAGGCCATGAAGGCTGCGCAGGTGGTGGTGCCTGGGGGAGGGACGTGAGGGTGCGAGGACACGGTTCAGGCCTTGTGCCCTTCAGAATCCCAACCCCGTGAACACAGTACTCATCCCAACATGTTGAAAAAAAACCAAAATGCAAAAATCTGAAGATTTTCCTCGTCATTCCCAAACAGTATTCAGCACAAGACGACTGGGAACACGGGCCTGAGTGCTCAGGTGGCCGCCACGTACCACAGCGATGGACGGGTCGAGCTCCGCGATGCTCATACGGCACGGCGGGTGCTGGCAGTGGAAGCTCTCATCGGGGATGAAGCAGCTGCCAGTAGGCTCCACGGCCGGCTGCGTGGTGTGGGGGTCCAGGTAGATGAGCTCCTCACCTGGGAGGATGAGGCAGGCAGGCAGATGGGCGGCCGAGCCGGCAGAGGAAAGGGACAGAGGTGGCCGCGTTTCAGACCCACTGCACCCACATCATGCTGAGAAGCAGCGGGCAGGAGGAAGGGAGGGAGCCGAGGGCATGGGACCATCAGGGAAGGGGGTACGCAGGAGGCCGCCAGCGGCCAGGCTGCACGTGAACCCCCTCAGAGCATGCTGCTTTTCCACTGGTGGCCTCAAGTGGCCACCGGGCGTGTGGGACCTGCTCACAGAATGCCCTTAAAGAGCACAGGCCCACAGGGACACGGTGGGAACCCCGGACTCACCAACATAGCCGATGAAGTAGTGGGCGCTGTTGGGCTTCCCTCCGATGACGCCCAGGGACTGGGGCATCATGAAGCAGTGCTGTGGAGGGGCAGGAAGCTGAGCACAGGTCCCAGGCAGGTGCAGACAGTCCCCCACCCACTGCCATAGGGGGCCCAAGGGCCTGCTGAGACCCAACTGGGTGACACAAGAGGGGACAGGAGGGGACATGGTCCCGAAGAACTTACTGTCCAGGAAAGACCACAAGACATCCTACAGGCCAAGAAACCCAATCTGCAGGCTCGGCTCAGGGAAGCTTCATGTCGGAGGTGGGCTTTGGGGAGGCTGGGAGTGAGGGGGGCTGGCAGGAGATGTGAGCCCGGGTGGGGAGGCGGCCCTGCTGAGTGCTCTGACCTGACAGGGCAGAAGCGATGGAGATGGGGCCCACGTGCGGGGGCAGCAGGGACACCACAGGGTGGGCAGAGGGCTGGAGGGAGGGGCCAAGTTCAGACAACTGAATAACTTAACAGAAAGCCACATCTCAGTTCCATACAAATGTGACTCCTTGGTCTAAACTTCGAGTTAACTGAAGAAAGGATGGTTTTCCCTTATGCTTTTTTTTTTTTTTTTTTGAGATGGGGGTCTCACTCTGTCACCCAGGATGGAGTGCAATGGCACAATCTTGGGTCACTGCAAGCTCTGCCTCTCGGGTTCAAGCGATTGTCTTGCCTCAGCCTCCTGGGTAGCTAGGACTACAGGTGTGTGCCAGCACATCCAGCTAATTTTTGTGTTTTTAGTAGAGACGAGGTTTCACCACGTTGGCCAGGCTGGTCTCAAACTCTTGACCTTGTGATCTGCACGCTTCGGCCTCCCAAAGTGCTTGGATTACAGGTGTGAGCCACCGGGCCTGGCCCCCTTTTACTTTCATGACATGCGGGAGCCTGTGGCTGGAGTTCCTCACAGAGCCCTGCCCATCCCCAAGCCCAGCCCACAAGTCTCTTCTCCACAGGCCAACCCACCCTCCAAAGGGAGCTCAGGCCAAGAGGGCTGTGGGGGAGTGGGGCGGGCATGCCTGGGGCACAGTGGAGACCAGGGAGGGGCAGGGTTCCCTGTCAGGCCAAGGACTGGCACCTGGTTCCGAAGACCCCCTACAACAAGTGCCTCATGCTTTCATTCTCAACATTCGCCTTGACCCTTGTAGAAGTAAAGCAGCACGTCTCCTGATGGACGTGCCTCACGCCCACCCAGCCCTTGGGAAATGGTGTAAACCGTGGTCGTTTACCCCTCCCGCGAGAGCTGGCTGCACAAATGGCCACATGACGATGATGCACTGAAAGTGACTAAAAACTGGGAGAAGGGGACGGGGACCCAGGGCAAGCACCGCACGGCAGGACCCACCTTCAGCGTCTCCACGTAGGCCTCGTTGATGTCCGTGAGCCCCAGGCGCAGGGGAATGAGAAGCACCAGGGGTCTCCACGGCGACGGCCTGTTGGTGACCTCAGCCCCGGCAGGGAATCCGTTGCAGTGCCGGTCGGAATCTGCAGGAAACGCAGTGGCTCCTGCACAGGGAACGCTGGTCCTGCACAACCTTCCTAGAAAGGGAGACATGCTTTCACTAACCAAGCACAGCTGCGCGAAAGTGCGCCCACAGGCAAGCAAGCAAATTATGATCATGTAACAGAAAAAGGGCATTACAAAGCCAGGTACTTACACTAAAATTCAAACTTGGAAAATATAGAAAAGCATAAGAAAATTTTTTCATAATCTTGCCACCAAGAGAGAAAAGACATATTTTCTATGCATACTTAATTCGTTTTATTGTGAAACAAAGCACACACACAAAAGAAAGCCACGTACAAGAAAAAGCCACGTGCCCTTCAGAGGAAAATCACAGAAATAAAAGTGCCTGCAGCCCGCCAGCCTGTACCCGCCCGCCAGCCCGTACCCGTGCAGCCAGTCAGCCCACACCCGCGCAGCCCACCAGCCTGTACCTGCCCGCCAGCCCATACCCACGCAGCCCGCCAGCCCGTACCCGCGCAGCCCACCAGCCTATACCTGCCCGCCAGCCCATACTCGCACAGCCCACCAGTCCGTACCCGTGCAGTCCACCAGCCTGTACCTGCCCGCCAGCCCGTACCCGCGCAGCCTGCACCCGCACAGCCCACCAGCCTGGCTAGTGCCAGCATAGCCGGAACCCGCTCCCTCCAGGCCTCCTCAGCAACCTCTTTCCTTGCTCCCACCCCTTCCACCTACACACAACAGTGAGTCCGGAGGACTCATCAACCGGAGGGTACAGTGATGAGAGAAGACACTCCAGGAGCACTGAGCATGCCCGGCGCCTGGACTGAGGTTTCTTGGCACCACTCCCCACTCAGAGGAGCCAGACTGATTCCAGGGCTAGGCAGGGAACGTTCAGAGGCACCTGCAGCATCTGCTTAACCCAGAAAAACGCCACAACACAGCAAAAGACACCACCAGACTGAGGTGGCCGCTGGCCACAGGTGGGACCATCAAGCATCCAAAAGATGGGCAATGACAGGCGGCGCACTGCACAGAACAGAGAGGCAGGGAAGGGGCGCGTCTGTGACCCAGCCTGGCACACCCAGTCACAGGGCAGGACCCACTCCTTCTGTGAATCTGTGCGCAGTAAGGGCTGTGACTCTGAATGAGGTCTTTCTCTTTTTTTTTTTTGAGACGGAGTCTCGCTCTGTCACCAGGCTGGAGTGCAGAGGCGTGATCAAGGCTCACTGCAACCTCCACCTCCCAGGTTCAAGCGATTCTTCTGCCTCAGCTTCCTGAGTAGCTGGGGCTATAGGCGCGTACCACCATGCCCGGCTAGTTTTTGTATTTTTAGTAGAGACAGGGTTTCGCCATGTTGGCCAGGTTGGTCTCGAACTCCTGACCTCATGATCCACCCGCCTCGGCCTCCCAAGGTGCTGGGATTACAGGCGTGAGCCACCGCGCCCGGCCTAAATGAGTTCTTTCTTAAGGAAAACTGGATTCAAGGCAATAGTGTACCTGTAGAACTTCAATAAAATTGGAATTGAGGGCGTTTTGAGAAGTTCCTTGGGAAAAAGGTGGTCCTGAGTAAAGAAGGTGGTGAGGCATTTTTAAGAGTTCTCAGCTTGGCTACATCATGGAAGGTGAAACATGAATTTGGAACTCACTCAACGAGCCCATTTGTTAAAACTGAGCCACAATTTTCCTCCTAGAGGTAAACGCTGCCACGCCTAGATTCCTTCAGGGTTGCAGCAAACCTTTCTTCCAGCAAGCTGAAAAGAGCTCTGCCTTCACGACACGCCTTTCGAGATGGTACAGCTGGAGAGGTTGCTGCATCTCTTTGTGGCACATCAAGGCACGCAAAAGAACTTCACCAGAATTCCCACACGAGGGTGCCTAAGTAGAGCACGCCTTCACAAATGATTTGTAACCAAGACACAAAACATGACGTGAGATACCACGTCTCGGCCTCCAGAGAGCCTGGGCGCTCCTCTCTTGGTATGACCACCGGGAGAGGACATCGGGGCCACCGTGCATCTGGCTTGGCATGCAGGCCCCACAGAGCTCCTGCACGGCACAGGGCGACTGACAACACTCGCCGAGGCTCCTGTGGAGACTCAGGTGAGGAAGTGTGTGTGCTGCCCATCATTTCAACTTTCTTGTCCACAGAAACCCTAAGCCACTTACTGATTTCCTCCATCACAACGGTGTTGTCCATTGCTATGTGGACTGCCAAGGAGCTCCACGTGTCGAAGACAGCAAGCTTCCTAGAGAGCAGGGAGTGACCATAAGCTTTTGTACAATTCAAAGACGTCTCATCTTTGCAGTGACAGCTGTGGGAAGGAGTGTTTGCGGCAGAGGTGCTTCTTGAATGAGAAGGGCCAAGGTTCCTAAAGTCCGGGGCATAGCCAATGCCACAGACAGGAAGAAAGCCCAGAGTAAACCTGCTTCTTCTCGCCTGAGGCCCAGGGGGCCTGCCCTTGCCCCAGTCTCCACAGAGAGCACATGCAAGAGGCTTTTGAGCAGCCCGGTTTCCTGGTCTCAGTGGCACAGAGGCAAGAACTAGAACATGAACCCAGCTCTGAGACACTGTGGGTTTTGCCAACTGTGAGGCAGGCCTCCCAGCACCTTCATGAGCTGCTCTACTCTCCCCTCCACCAAACACGCTGAGCTGACAGCCAAGGAACCTGAGTCCTTGCAGAGAAACCTGCAGCTGAGTGGGGAGCACGACTGTGCACACCAGTGAGGAGGAACTGTGGTCGCAGGAAGAGTAGATTCTGCAGCCAAAAGTCTAAGGGGACGCTGATCTCCTCTCAGGTCCGGTGGAGGTGGGGTCAGAGGACCTCAACAAAAGGTAAAACAACAGAAAAGGCCGCGAGGCAACAAGGACCTGGTGCTCCTGGGAGCAGAATGCAAGACCTGTGGCGGGGAGTTGGGTGGGGTGGAGCACGGGACTGGGATGGCCACACAGAGCCCTCCCAATGCACAAGCCCAAAGGGGACACTGGGAGGACAGTCTGACCCCCACCTCTGACTCCACCCCGCCATCTCCAGCCCAGCTGCAGTGCAGAAGATGGGAGGACAGCTTGCTTCCCCGCCCCACCCCCACACCACCTTCCTCCTCCCACCTCCAGCCCAGCTGCAGTGCTGAAGATGCATCCACACACAAGGGACACAGTCGCATTGGCAAAGCTGACCTGGCGAAGGGCAAACAAGGAAGCAGCAGCCACGTGGGCCGGTGGTCGGCACTGCAGAGAACAGTCACGCAGGAACGGGGAGTGGCGCTACCAACGTAGCTACAGGGAAGACCTTGGTGCCAAAGGGGACCTGCGCAGACATGGGGCGCAACCCAGGCAGGTGTGGGGGGAACAGGGTCCAAGTGCCAGGGACCACACGTGCAAAGGCCTTGAGGCTGGTGTGTCCCAGGAGCACAAGGTGTCATGCCAGGGAGGTAGGGTGGAGCACTCTGCCTGAGGCAGCAGCAAAGGGCCAGGGCGGTTCAGGGCAGAGCAGTGGCCGATGTGTTTGATGCAGATGACTCTGCTGTTATTTGCTAAAGAGACTCTAGGATGACAAAGAGAGAAGGAAGATCAACAAGAAGGAAGAAGATGGGGCTTGGACCAGCGCAGGGAGTTCAAGGATGAACACTGGTCAGAGTACGGACATACTTTGAATGGGCCCATTGAAAGAAAGAGGAACGGGCCGGGTTTGGTGACTCACGCCTGAAATCCCAGCACTCTGGGAGGCCGAGGCGGGTGGACCACAAGGTCAGGAGTTCAAGACCAGTCTGGCTAACATGGTGAAATCCCGTCTCTACTAAAAATACAAAAATTAGCTGGGCATGGTGGCGCATGCCTGTAATTCCAGCTACTTGGGAGGCTAAGGCAGGAGAATTGCTTGAACCAGGACCCGGGAGGTGGAGGTAGCAGTGAGCCCAAGATTGCACCACTGCACTCCAGCCTGGGCTACAGAGCTAGACTCTGTCTTGAGAAAAAAAAGAAAGAAAGAAAGAAAGAGGAGTTCTGGCCAGGCGCGGTGGCTCACTCCTGTAATCCCAGCACTCTGGGAGGCGGAGGCAGGTGGATCATGAGGTCAGGAGTTCAAGACCAGCCTGGCCAACATGGTGAAACCCCGTCTCTACTAAAAATAAAAAAAATTAGCTGGGCGTGGTGGCACATGCCTGTAATCCCAGCTACTGGGAAGGCTGAGGCAGGAGAACTACCTGAACCGGGACCCGGGAGGTGGAGGTAGCAGTGAGCCTGAGATCGTGCCACTGCACTCCAGCCTGGGCTACAGTTATCCTCTGTCTCAAAAAAAAAAAAAAGAAAAAAGAAAGAGGAGTCCTGGCCAAGTGCAGTGGCTCACGCCTGTAATCCCAGTACTTCGGGAGGCTGAGGCAGAATCACTTGAACCCAGGAGGCAGAGGTTGCAGTGAGTTGAGTTCATGCCACTGCACTCCAGCCTGGCAACAGAGTAAGACTCCATCTCAAAAAGAAAGAAGGGTCTAGAACAATCCGAGATTTTGGTTTGAACACCTGAAGGACCACTGTGGGAGAAGCAGGCTGGGGCCAGCATGAGCTCTGGCTGTCAGGTCACCATGCACCACAGACACCCAGGTGGAAATGCAGAATAAGCAGCTGGACCTAAGCCTGGAGTCCAGGGACAAATCAGCCCTGCAGGTGTAACTGTGGAAGCCGTCCGTGTGCTTGGGTGCCGCAGCACTTGCAGGTTGGGGAGGATCATCCAGCAACAGGGGCGGGGGCTGGTGGGGAGCGGGCAGGGGACCAGGAGAAACAGTGAGCATGGTGAGTGGCCTGGTGTTTCCAGAGAAACAGCACTGACTCGATGGGGCCACTCCAGGCAGCAGCAAGAGGAAGTGTGAGTGGAGGGGTGTGGTGGGGCCTGGGGAGCTGCTGGACAGAGGACTCTGAAGGGCACGCAGTGGGGACTGAGCAGGTGACACGCCAAAAACAGGGCGGGCCCAGGAGATGGAGGAGCAGACTCGTGACGTGGGACGGGGGTGACGTGGGATGTGGGAGAGATGGACTTCTGCAGGGCCCCAGGGAACCCGACAGAAAAGCTGGGTGGAGGCAGTGACTGCCATGCTGAGGAGCGAGCTGTGGGTGAGGGGAGATAGGGCCATTTCAGGAACGTGGAACGTGGGGTGCCTGAGGACCTCAAGTGGGATACGGAACAGGCAGATGCAGGAGAGGGTTCAAGCGAGCCATGGCTGAAGACAGGCTGGGGAGATGCTGGCCCTTGGACCAGTAGAGAGGAGACCCTGAGGGGGCAGGTCCTGGGGGAACTGGCCAGAGCCTCCCCAAAAATGCTGGGATGCCGGGACACCTGGAATCAGACCAAATGACCCCGGATGGATCAAGAGGAATGAAGAGTGGACACGAAGCTGAAACCACAGGCAAGTTTCTGGAACTGTCAGGAGGGTCATCTCAGAGGAATCTGGGGGGTGGGAGCGGGGAAGCCGCAGAGGGAAGCATGCAATGGGGCCGAGTGAGGCGCGAGAGGAAGCAGGTGCGGAGCAGGTGCAGAGCGCACTTTCAGACGCTGAGGTGCATGGGAAGGCGAGCGAGGCTACAGGGAGTCTCCAAGGCTGCAGGGAGTCTCCGAGTAACGTGAGAAAGGCAGGTGGCAAGACCCGCAGAGGGCAGCCTCCAACAAGCCCGCAGAGGTGGAAGGGCCCGGCACCTGCACAGATGGCTGCAGACCAGCTTCAGCTGCCCACCCCATCAGAAGCCACCATTACAGGTGGATCCATGCAGCAGACAAAGAACAAGGGTCCAATCTGCCAGCCAGGATCTGGACTATGGTGTTCATTTTATTAGAAAACATAAATTCCCATTCACAAGACTACTTGGCATAGTCACCTCTGGGCAACCTTCCGAGGGCCCTGAAGTAAGTAATTAGAGACCCCTTATTTCCTGTAGCCATGAAGACTCAAGGAGAATTTAACCCCCAGGGAACATCCCTGCTGCCCCGTGCCCGGCAATGGAAGTTCAGTACATACTTGAGGACCTGGGCGACAGTGTTCGGCCCGTACCACTGGCCTATGGACTTGCCTTCGCCAACTCCCATTTGCGCTGCAGGGAACAGATCCAGATTAGCGACACCACCCGCTCCGACCATCCCAACGCCCCCAGCCCTGACCTCTGGTGGCACGTGGTGCCAGGAGACATCACAGGAAGGCCTGGACAGCACCCTACCCAGCCTCAGGTGGAAGGATGCCCCAACAAGATCGGGGGAGGAGTAAAGGGACAAACAAGGTCTCGGGGACGGTCCTTCACTATGAACTTAGAAAAGGGGAGAAGTCAGAAATGAAGGGACCACTTCCTTCTGTAAGTGAACACACAGGCTCCAAAGCCGGCCTTGCCTGCAAGAAAGGCCAGCTCCTCTTTACTGGCTCCATGCCAGTATGAGCATTCACATTCACTGATGGGGTGAGGCCAATTTCCCCAGGCTGTGCCGAGCACCAGGCACTGCAAGCCGCATGGACAGCAGGAAGGGCAAGGCCCAGGGTCTGGGCCGGGGTGGGACGGGGGTGACGTGGGATGACACGGGGGTGATGTGACAGCAGTGCACAGGCCGTCAGAGGTCAGGGTTTACAGCCTCCTGCTCTACATCCCACAACACCAGAAAAGCTCTTAGGGGAAACCGACCACTCCACCCTCTCCAAACAGCCCGGGTGGGGCCTGGCACAATCCGCAGCCTCCCACCTATCTGGTGAATGGAGTAGTAACTGTCTTTCCTGTCGATGAACGCGTTGAGGACGCTGAAGTAGCTGTCTGGCTGCCTCTTCCTTTGTGTCCACCTCCAATCTATTGGAAAAAAATCACAGGTATGCTCTACCATAAATATGAAATATGCTCTACCATAAATATGAGATATGCTCTACCATAAATGAGAAACAAGAAACGAGTTTTCACTTTCACATTCAAGACACAGATGGCATCCAAACCTTTTTCAGAATCTTCTCTTGTTTTTTTACTTGGAAACAGAGTCTCGCTCTCTCACCCAGGCTGGAGTGCAGTGGTGCAATCTCGGCTCACTGTAACCGCTGCCTCCCGGGTTCAAGTGATTCTCCTGCCTCAGCCTCCTGAGTAGCTGGGACTAAAGGTGTGTGCTACCACGCCTAGCTCATCTTTGTATTTTTAGTAGAGATGGGGTTTCACCATGCTGGCCAGGATGGTCTTGATCTCCTGACCTTGTGATCCACCCGTCTCGGCAAAAAAAGTGTTGGGATTACAGGCATAAGCCACCACGCCCAGCCAGAATCTTTTAAAAGTAAAAACCCATGTTCTCCAGGATTTCAAATACATATATGCCAAGTTATCAAAACAAATCTGTACAGAAAACAGTTTCAGTAATTTAAAACATTTATCACCATTCATCTTTTTTTTTTTTTTCCGAGATAGGGTCTAACTCTGTTGCAGAGGCTGGATGGAGTGCAGTGGCACAATCTCAGCTCACTGCAGCCTCCATCTCCTGGGTTCTAGCAATTCTCCGTATCAGTCTCCTGAGTAGCTGGGACTACAGGCAGGAGCCACCACGCCTGGGTAATTTTTGTATTTTTTGTAGAGACGGGGTCTTGCCATGTTGCCCAGGCTGATTTATCAGCATTCTTTAAAGTCAGTTTTTTAAATCAATAAAAACAAGTGGCTCATTACTCAAGAAAACCTCAAGTTCTACTTTGTGTTTTACCTGGGACCTGCTCTAAAAAGCCCTGACCCCACAGTCCCCTTTGCTTCCTGAGAACACCGTGGCCATGCGCCCTCCCCAGGGCTGTGACTCACCTCGGCCTAGGTGCCGGCACACCAGGGCTTGGGCAAAGATCATCTGTCCACAGCGCAGCATGCAGCCCCAGCCTGTGTCCGAGGTGGGGCCTGTCCCCCCTGTCACGGCAGACAGAGAGAGAAGTGCTCATGGCCAGATGGCCCCACAGGCCACGAGCCCACTGGCCAGAGGCAGCGGGTCAGTCCCACACCACGGGCACCGACCGACTCCCTCATCCATCAGCTCCACTTGGGGCAACACACACCTCTTAGGACTCAGTAACGCCAAGGGCCACATTTACTGGAGACTGAAATGTCCCGACAACCTCCTCAAAATGGGCAAAACACACGAACAAGTCAGTCACGGAGTCAAAGGAAGTCTGACAAACACAGGAAGACGCTGACCCCCACAAGTCATCCAGAAAATGCAAAGTTAAACAAGACAAGTCATTTTCCAATTGCCAGAAAGGCAGAAATTCAAAGGTGTGATGACAAGCAGTGCTGCCGAGAGCACAGGAAGGGCCGCAAGGGCAGCAACTCAGCCCTTCCAGCACAGGTGCCTGTGGGCCCTTCCCTCACAGCCACTCCCTGGGGCCCAGAAAGATGGACAACATGCACCACGGAACCGCGCGGGAAACACTGCCACTCCACAGCAGGGGTCCGGTGGAATGCCACTGCACAGCAGTGACAACAGAGAGGGCCACCTGTGTGGCAGGCAAGAGGCTGGCAGGTGGCTGCACACCAGGGTGAGAAGAGGAGATTCAGGGGTCAGACCACAAGGTTTGCCCTGTGCCCACCGTTGGGCTTCCGGCAGCTTCTCCACGCACTGGCAAGGACGATAAACCCTGTGTCTTGGGGTAGCGGTGGCTGTCACCCACCGACAACCCAGTCAGCAGTGCCCATGATCACCCTCGCTCCACTGCTGATAAAAACTTATCTCAGAGCCAGGCGTGCTGGTGAGCACCTGTAGTCCCAGACACTCAGGAGGCTGAGGGAGAACTGCTTGAGCCCAGGAGTTCAAGTCCAGCCTGGGCAACATAGTGAAACTCCATCTATTAAAAAAATGAATTAATAATTTTAAAAAATCATTTCTGTGGGGCTAAGAAGGAAACACACCGCACTTGACCTTCAGAACTGCAATAGGGCTGCTTCATCTGCAGGGTTCGTCCCCAGCTTCTACCTCCTCCACAAGGCCTCTGCCAAACCAGAAAGGCTTCGCTCCAGTCCTGTTCTCCTTCCCAGCACGCGGCAGGGTGGCTGTGAAGGAGATGGAGGCTGGGGACAAACCTGCATCCAAGGCCGCTCAGAGAGCAGGTTCAGCGCAGCTGCAAAACAAGCCCTTGTGGAACGAGCAACTCTTCCCAGGGCACGTCTGACAAGTTTGTCATTAAAATATATCATTAAATATCAATATTTCCAGGGTACCTCTGACAAGGTGTATCATTAAATATCAACCTAAGGAGACACTGTCATATGTCCCTACGCGTCAGTGTTCTCCATCGTCAAGCCACTGTGGCTATCTGACTTCCACCTCACTTCAGGATAAAGAACGAAACCACCCCTAGAAGAGGGACCAAACCCTGACCCGGCGCTGAGGAAGCATGACGCCAGCCCGGCCCTCACCTCCGGCCTCAGTTCTCCGCTGGTGAGAGCAAGGCTGAGAACCAGTCCCCATCTCCTTCCAGCTCCAGGGCATACAACAATGATGAATGGCTTTTAACAGAACGTACTTTAGTGTTACATAAAAACATGTCACATTCACCTGGCCCTTCAAATCTCCCCACAGGTAAGTGCGGAAAATACTAAAAAAGATGAGGGCTACAGAGAATGGCTTCCCAACATTCTGGACCTAAGAAACACACTGTAGAGCTGTGACCCAGAACACACATTCAAATATGCAAATAAAACTAAAATCCCTGAAGCAACATGCTGCCTGCCCATGGCGGTCACGCACTGTTTTCTGTGCCATTCTGTCCTACATTTAAAACAATGTTGGTCGTGACTCATGATACTGACTTCCAGCTCCAGGAATAAACTGTGATTTGCAGTTGAAAAAACACTGGCCTAGAGTCAGGAGCCGTGGATTCTAGCTCTGCCACTACTACAAGGGAGGCCTCGGCCGATTCATTTAACCGGGATTGCTGTGAAGATTCAAATGAAGTACGTGGCATATTGAAGTCAAATCTACAAGCCTAAGTTTTCCTCCTTCCTAAAAACATGTATATTTTGTCCCGTGTTGTAATAAAACA
Source organism: Piliocolobus tephrosceles (assembly GCF_002776525.5). Taxonomy (NCBI): domain Eukaryota; kingdom Metazoa; phylum Chordata; class Mammalia; order Primates; family Cercopithecidae; genus Piliocolobus; species Piliocolobus tephrosceles. The sequence goes on along the minus strand of NC_045444.1, from coordinate 127,680,275 downwards.
GAGTACTTACCAATGGCTGGAAAGTTTTTCCTGTATGTAAACCAAAGTCTAGATGCCACATCAGACAAGATCTCGTCCTTTTCTAGAGGTTGTTTAAAAGAAAAAAACACACACACACACACAACGCCTTAAGTTTGCAAGTCACATGTTATGGCAGAGTTAGCAGAGAACAATGATCACAAAATGCTTCTGCAGGCCAAGCGGCCAGGCCAGGGTGGGCTCCAGCATGGCCGATACCTGTGAAAATGCTGTATTTTCTACCCAGTATCCAAACGGGCTCTGAGGTCTCCGGAAAGTCTTCACACTCAGCAAACCGGAGAGTGTCGTAGGTCAGAGTAGCTGTTGAAACCAAAGACACACAATTGTCAGACATTTACAATTTCATAAACTAGTCCCAAAGAGCCATTTATAGCACTTGTGTGCTGAAGAGAACAATCGTAAATTCTTGCAACAGCAGCACACCCTCTTGTTTCTCGGGCCTACCAGGACACCCACCATGGATGGAGTAAACTATTGGGAAAGTGCAGAAGGCCCTGCTGGGCAGTTGCTCCGCAATGTACGGGGACAGGGAGGTGGGGCCAGCATGCTACTTCCTGAGCCTTTCATATTCTGAGCCACTGAGTGTCTAACAGCTGACACGAGGGTGAGAGGCCAAGCTAGGGGCCAACTTGAGGGGCGAGAAAGCAAAAAAATAAAATAAAAAGCCACCCGATTTGAGTACTTACTTTAGACTTAAAACATGTTTAAAACATAAAGGACAAAAATAAAATGAAACCACCCCCTTCATCTTTGCTCACAAGGGAAGCCACAGAAGAAACAGAACAAGGAGTCATTTTTCATGGTCATCCGAAGGTTTACCAAATGTCACCTTGGCAGCATGTTCAGAGTCACTGTGATGAAGGCACATGCTCTGAGGCAAGAAACACTGAGCTGCTGGGAAGACTAGGGGTTCTGGTCTACCCCAATTTCCTGGTGAGGAGCAGGTGCTGGAGAAGAATGCGGTGCTACTCCCAGGTAGGAAGTCCACCCCTGGACACTGAGAGATCAAACTCTCTGCCAAGTCCCCAGAGGTACCTGGGTACAAAGAGCCTAGTAATCAAGGACTGAACCTGTTTTCATTTCAACAATGCTATCAGAAAAGCATGCTACCACTTCCATGTGGCGACACCCCACTTTTTTTTTTTTTTTTTGAGATGGAGTCTTGCTCTGTCGCCCAGGCCAGAGTGCAGTGGCATCAGTGATCTCGGCTCACTGCAAACTCTGCCTCCAGGGTTCATGCCATTCTCCTGCCTCAGCCTCCCGAGTAGCTGGAACCACAGGCGCCCGCCACCACGCCCGGCTAATTTCTTGTATTTTTAGTAGAGACAGGGTTTCACCATGTTAGGCATGAGGGTCTCGATCTTCTGACCTATGGATCCGCCCGCCTCAGCCTCCCAAAGTGCTGGGATGACAGGCGTGAGCCACCGCGCCCGGCCGGCAACACCCCACTTTCTAAGGAGGCAGCTGGCTGCAGTCGTGGTGTTTACCCGCTGCACTCATGAGCCCTGCACGCCATCTTACTCTGTTTCATTTCAGTTAAGAAACCAGGCCAGGCGCAGTGGCTCACGCCTGTAATCCCAACACTCTGGGAAGCCGAGGTGGGCAGATCATCTGAGGCCAGAAGTTTGAGACCAGCCTGGGTCAGTATGGTGAAACTCCGTCTCTACTAAAAGTACAAAAATTAGCCGGGCATGGTGGCAGGCGCCTGTAATCCCAGCTACTTGGGAGGCTGAGACGGGAGAATCACTTGAATCCAGAAGTGGAGGCTGCAGTGAGCTGAGACTGCACCACTGCACTCCAGCCTGGGTGACAAGAGTGAAACTCCATCTCAAAAAGAAGAAAAAAAAAAGAAACTAGAGAGGCCACAAAACTGTGGCTGAGGATACCCATGTCCCACAATGTTCCTGAAAAGAAGGTGCCAGCCAGCAGCAAGGCACCAGCCCAAACGTGACGAGATGCACATCGCGTATTCTGGGCTGGCACCAGAGGCATCTCTCTCCAGCTGCTCTTCAGGGAACCGGGAACACACAACTCTCATCTGCTGCCTCTCCAGCTCTGATGGTGCCTGATCACTCATCCTTCAGCAGCAACTTCATAGCCATCTTTTGAAAATCAATCACTTATAAATTTCTCCCACATCTAAATTTACTATTTGATAACAACCCCACCCTTCGATATGAATGACATACGCTAATTATAAAACCTACTGAAGACTACAAAATACACAAATCACGTGAAGCCTCGTGGCCCAGCAATGACTCCTTCCAGAAGTCTTTATGCACAGGTTCACAGGTGAAATCACCCTGTGCCCGCGGTTTCCTCGGCATTCTACGTAAACACAGATCTCCACGTAGGCGGATACTACAAAGCATCGTGTGTGTACTTCTGTGCTATGCACAGAGGCAGGGGGCAGTCAGAATTCAAAGCCCAGCTTAGGTACTGGTAAACTGTAGTTTCCTGGACCACTTACTTAACTTCTAAGTGTGAATGTTCCCTCATCCATAAAATGGGATAATAACAGGACAGCCTCAGAATGTGGCTGTGACGTTTCCATGAAACACTTCCAATGAGGTGCTGGATGGCAGACAGAAGGGCTCCAATGGCAGCTCTGTCATTAACATCAAGGACTCAGAACCACAGGGTCAAAGGCACACACATTTTATTAGACCTAAAAGCCTTAATTGTATGTGCGGCTAATTCCCAAACACAGGGTTTGGAAGTACCCGCAAGCATCTCCCTCAGTGCAGGCAGAACTACCAAATCCACAGCAGAGGGCCCTACGGGCATCGTTTAAAGGATTCTCAGCTGTGGGAGACCCAGGCCCCTCTCTGCCCTTTTCCTAGAGCAGTGCTGTGGCTTCCTGAGCAAGAAGACAGGCATTGTGGAGTGGCTGGAGCCAGATGAAGCAAGCTTCCCACAGCAGGGCTTTGTCCAACAGCTCTGCTCTTTTTTTTCCTTTTTTTTTTTTTTTTTTTCTGAGACAGGGTCTCATGTGGTCACCCGGGCTGCAGTCCAGTGGTGCAATCACAGCTTGCTGCAGCCTCAAACTCCCAAGCTCAATCAATCCTCCAGTCTCAGTCTGCTGAGCAGCTGAGACTACAGGCATGTGCCACCACACTCAGCTAATTTTTGTATTTTTTGTAGAGATGGGGTCTCATGATGTTGTCAAGCTGCTCTCAAACTCCTAGGCTCAAGCAATCCACCTGCCTTAGCCTCCTGAAGTGCTGGGATTACAGGCATGAGCCACTGCACCTGGCCCCCAAGAGCTCTGCTCTTATATATTTTACTTGTCCATGCTTTCATAGACAGTTATCAACCGAACTGCTTGGTGACTGTGAATAAATAAAGTCCAAGTTTACATTCTCTCCCACCTTTTTATATATATAAGGTTACTTGTTTCTGCACATGATTACAAACACCGAGTTGGGATGAATTAAGGTCCATGCCTTTTTTTTTTTTTTTTTGTGATGGAGTCTCACTGTTGCCCAGGCTGGAGTGTAGTGGCACAATCTTGGCTGCATGCAGCCTCCGTCTTCCGGGTTCAAGCAATTCTCCCGCCTCAGCCTCCCAAGTAGCTGGGATTACAGACACCCGCCACCATGCCCGGCTAATTTTTGTATTTTTAGTAGAGACAGGGTTTCACCATGTTGGCCAGGATGGTCTCGATCTCCTGACCTCAAGTGATCCATTCACCTGGGCCTCCCAAAGTGCTGGGATTATGGGCGTGAGCCATCGCACCTGACCCACACCTATCTTTTTAAAGAGCTGAAAAACATCATGATGTCCCCGCTACCTCTCTAAAGCCACTCCTGAATCTTCAGAAGTCCCTGCTATTCTTTGACCTCTAGGCTTTATTCAGTATATAGACTAAAATCCAAAAAATTTATTCTCAAGGAAAAAGGATGCAAACACCACCGGTCTAATTTCAACGCTGCAGGACAATGATTCCATCTTGCTGTTGGAACATTCTTCTCATGTTTGAGACCGTTCCAAGGCACCAGCTTTGAACTAAAGATACACATATCTTTTATTTAAAGTACAGCAGAGCTAAATGAACACTTTGGCAAGTATCTCTTTGTAGACTACAGATGTTCCTTAACTCAGGATGGGATCATGTCCAATAAACCCATTGTAAGTTGAAAATACTTAAGTCAAAAATGCACTGAGGCCAGGCACAGTGGCTCATGCCTGTAATCCCAGCACTTTGGGAGGCCAAGGCGGGTGGATCACCTCAGGTCAGGAGTTCCAGACCAGCCTGGACAACATGGTGAAATCCCATCTCTTTTAAAAACATAAAAAATTACCCGGGCGTGGTGGCAGGCGCCTATAGTCCCAGTGACTCAGGAGGCTGAGGCAGGAGAATCGCTTGAACCCAGGAGGCATAGGCTGCAGTGAGCAGAGATCGCGCCACTGCATTCCAGCCCGGGTGGCAGAGTGAAACTCTATCTCAAAAAAAAAAAAAAAAAATTGAATACACGTAACCTACCTAACATCACAGCTTAGCCTGGCCTGCCTTAAATGTGCTCAGAACACCTACATCAGCCTACAATTGGGCAAACTCACCTGGCAACACAGTGCCCCGTACAGCAGGGGTCATCCCCCTCATCACTGGCTGACGAGGAGCTCTCTGGCATCTCCAGAGTACCTGGGGGCATATTGCTGGCCCAGGAAAAGATCAAAATTCAAAACGTGAAGTATGGTTTCTATAGAATGCATACTGCTTTCACACTCGTAAAGCCAAAAAATTGTAAGTCAAACCATGGTAGTTTGGAAACCATCTGTATTTCAGAAGAATGTGGCCTATTGTCATTGGGAAAAGGACCATATTGTTGAATCAATAGCAGTCTGTAGTATCAGAATCTGGAAACTGAGAAACAGGATGTCTAGTTTCCCATATTAAAAATATAAATGATAAAGGAATGAGAGAAATAGATAAGGAAGAAAAGGAAAAAGGCTCCCTCTGAAAGTAGGGTAGCGAGGCCTGAGCAGCTGTGAAGTTGAGAAATTTTCAACACGGCAGCAGTAAAATGCAAAGTTGTTGTATTTCTTAGATTTATTAGTAAACTTTATAGGCAAGGAAGCCAACTTCAGAGTGAAGAGAATAAGAGGTGTTGCATTAAGTTCAAATACACCACCACACCTCCAGCTGTAACTGGGAAAATTACCAGTGTGTGGCCTCAGATTCCTCACTGCATAAACCATCAAGGAGACCAGGAAACCCGAGGGGAGCAAAACCAAGGAGCAATCACAGTGCTTGGCAGTGAACAGGAGCAGCACAGCCACGGCGAACGTGACCCATGGGGTCCCTAAGGAGGGCTCCCACACCACTGTGCCCCACACTGCGCGGCACCCCCGGCTAGAGAAATGCACTCCAGCCCTTCCCAGACTCCTGCCCTCCGTTGGGAGTGAGTCACACATCCCCCTAGGACTAGTCGCGGACACACTGAAAACACGATCCCTTGCTTCTCTCACCACACTGCGCCCTCCTCTCTGTATCGTGGAGGACGCTGCGAGTGGGGAGTGTCTGCATGTCACACCTGGAGCACGTTCCTGACAGCAGAGCACCAGCTGTGGAGTCAGAAGTCTGAGCCCACCGAGCTGCCACGCAGCTCTCCAGGGAAGTGGCCATCCTGTGACTTGGTGTCCTCACTGTGAGACGGACAAGTTAAGGTACAGGAAGAGCTCAAAACCACACAGGAGCAGCGACTACTCTCTCAGGGCCAGCATTCTCAAATCACTGAAACGGGTGAGCAGTCAAGACCCGGCGTGGATGGACGTGTTATGTAAGCAGAGGTGCAGCAGAGTACAAGGTCAACAGAGACCCAACCAAACGTGAGTCTCTTTACTAACACTGAATCCAACATCACACACCTTCCTTGGAGAGAGTGACTGCATTTAGAGAACAGCAGCCTGCCGCCCCGCTTCACAGGCTGGCTCCAAGGACCAGAGGGACCTGCAGCAATTCCTACAAAAGAGCCAACGAAGACTCTCAGACTCGCATCCCTTCAGTTATGAGGAGGGCTTCCCTGTACTCTGGGGGGCTCACGTTGTCCCTCTCATGGAGGACAGGAGGGAATGCCCCAGGCGGGCCCTCCGGGCAGAACTCACTCCTCCTGGACACCCTCACAGCTCCAGCTGAAGAGGAAGACACAACAAGTAGCCATGGACTGAGGCATCAGAACGGAACAGAGACCTCTGTGACCTTCCAGATCCTACTTTATAATGGAAGAAGGAGAACTTTTTTGGAATTAACACTTCTAATTTCTTTTTTTTCCTCCGCCTCCCGGGTTCAAGCACTTCTCCCGCCTCAGCCTCCCAAGTAGCTGGGATTACAGGCATGTGCCTTCACGCCTGGCTAATTTTGTATTTTTAGTAGATACGGGTTTCTGCCATGTTGGTCAGGCTGGTCTTGAACTCCTCATCTCAGATGATCAGCCTGCCTCAGCCTCCCAAAGTGCTGGGATTACAGGCGTGAGCCTCCGCGCCCCGCCAACACTTCTGATTTCTACTGAGGTTTGCTTCTGGAGTCTGAGAGCCTGCTCGATAGCTACAGGACAGACACAAGCCTGGACTTCTTCCAACATCAGTCTCCTCACCCACGAAATGGGGCACAGCCACCAGTTTTCCCAGTGGGGTGAGAACCCACAATGGGTACAATACTAACACTCACAATCACTAACATTTGCAGATCGACCAACACGATGATTCCATTCTCAAACATTCCTTCTTTTTTTTGACACAGGGTCTGGCTCTGTCACCCAAGCTAGAGTGCAGTGGTGTGATCTCAGCTCATTGCAACCTCCCCTTCCCAGCCTCAAGGGATCCTCCCACCTCAGCCTCCTTAGTAGCTGGGACTGCAGGCATGCACCATCATGCTTAATTTTTGTATTTTTTTGTAGAGGTGGGGTTTCACTATGTTAACCAGGCTGGTCTCGAACTCCTGGGCTCCAGTGATCCACCCACCTCAGCCTCCCAAAGTGCTGGGACTACAAGTGTGAGCCACCATGCCCGGCCAGGTTCCTTCACTGACTCTTAGATGAATGAGATCCACTTAGGCCTGAGGCCAGCTGCCTCAGCGATTCTCCATGGAGAGGTTCCCTTGCCTTATTTCACAGCCCGTCATAATTTCACCATCTTCACATGCTGTGTCATGTGATTTATAAGGTAATTCACGTAGCCCCTGACAGAAAAGGAGTCAAGCTTCGAAAAAAATACCCATTGGCCGGGCGCAGTGGCTCATATCTGTAATCCCAGAACTTTAGGAGGTCGAGGTGGGCGGATCACCTGAGGTCAGGGCTTCAAGACCAGCCTGGCCAACATGGCAAAACCCTGTTGCAGTGAGCCAAGATCACACCACTGCACTCCAGCCTGGACGACAGAGAAAAAAAAAAAATACACACACACACACACACACACACATCTCCAGACTCCCAGGTAATGATTTTAATTTGAAATTAGATAACATGCAAGGTCAGGTGCGGTGGCTCATGCCTGTAATCCCAGCACGTTAAGAGGCCAAGATGAGAGGATCACTTAAGCCCAGGAGTTTGAGACCAGCCTGGGCAACACAGGGAGACCCTGTCTCTCTTTAAAAAAAAAAAAAATTTAGCTAGGCATGGACACCTGTAGTCTTAGCTACCGAGGAATGTGAGGCAAGAAGATCCCTTGAGCCCAGGAGACCAAGGCTGCAATGAGCTGTGGCTGCCACACCGTACTCCAGTCTGGGCGATGAAGTGAGACCCTGCCTTACAAAAATCAAAAAAAGATGACACGCAGGAGGAACAAGATGAAGAGGTAGGCCGGGTGCGGTGGCTCACGCCTATAATCCCACACTTAGGGAGGCCGACGTGGTCAGATCACTTGAGGTCAGAAGTTCAAGAACAGCCTGGCCAACATGGTGAAACCCCATCTCTACTAAAAATATTTAAAAAATTAGCCGGGCGTGGTGGCGCAAACCTGTAATCCCAGCTACTCGGGAGGCTGAGGCAGGAGAATCTCTTGAACCCAGGAGGCAGAGGCTGCAGTGAGCCAAGATAGAGCCACTGCACTCCAGCCAGTCTGGGCAACAGAGACTCCATCTGAAAAAAAAAAAAAGACGGAGAGGTACTGTACACCTTAAGAAAGAGTCCCCCTTGGAAGTCGTTCTCCCATTTGGTCAGCTGGATCCCAGACACTTGATTTTCCACACCCTCTTCCCTGGGACTTCTGCGATCTCAAGTAGAAGAGGGCAGATGGTATTTTAATAACATAGTAATTCCATTAGGAAAAAAATGTGACTTAATACTACTAATCTGACAGGCAGAAATGTTGGGAATTGGACTCAATGAATTTAACCAACTTCTCTCCATTTAGCACCAATTACACTTCATTCAACCAGGGAGAACTACAAAAAACATACAAGTAAATTCAAGAGCTTGCTGTAAAGCATTTCATTTCGAAGAAATCTTCCTAAAACACTTAGAAGTTATTTTCCAGAAGATTTATATTTTATAAATTCAATAAAGGGTTCTTCTTTTCCTTTAGAAAACTGTTAGCTTTAAGATAACAGTTTGCATATGATTACTCCTTTTTTTAAAATCCCCAAGAGTTTACATGAGAATGCTAGTAGTTCAGTCCTGAATGAAAATAGAGAGAGAAAAGAACTCCAAATTTAGCTACATCAGAAAACTAGGAAACGGTTTCAGTGCACACACTGTGCAGAATGTGCACATTAAAACCCACTCCCCGTGCAGCCTTTGCATTCATTACATGTTATGCTAACATACAGGATTTATGTTAAACTCTACACACTGAAAGTTTTTATAGTAGGAGAATGTGTAGGTTATCATTAATTCAAGTTTTTTTTTTTTTTTTTTTTATTACCAACCACATGCCAGACACAAGTGATGCAAGCACAAGATACCAGCTCTGTCCTCAAGGAATGGCAGTGTGGCTATTTAAGTGCTGGCACCTGCCAGTCCTCTGAATAGGGAGCATGCTTTTAGGGACAGTGCTAGGAACTGGTGGAGAACACAGCCACACCGTGGTCTGCCTGCCACCTCCTGGACCTCCCCACACCCGCAGAGGCCCTTGGCCTCTTTTCTTTCCCACCCACATTCAGACCCTGGGGGACCTCATCTGATGTGACCTCCAGTCTACCTCCAGCCCAGGCTTATTCTTTTAGCTCCAAACCTGTAGACCCAAAAGCCCACTGGACATTGCTACAAGGATGTCTAACAGGCGCCTCACATTCAACACACATAAATCCAAACTCGCAACAGAAAGCTTTCCACCAGGCAGGACCTCCCCAAGTCTTCCCCATCTGAGTTTCTTAGCTCAGGTCACACACTTTGGGGACATCTTTAACTCCTCCCTCTCCACCCATCCCTCTCCCAACTTCCAATCTATAAACAAATTCTATTGTCTCAACCTCCAAAACACATGCAGAAGTCAACCTCTTACCCATCGTGAACTAAGCCACTGGCATCTCCTTGCTAGCTTGTTCAACAGTCTCTTAGCTAGAATCCTTGCCTCTGCCCTTGCCCCTCTGCAGTACATTCTCAAAAGAGATGCCAGAGCAAGCCTGTTAAACAGTCTATCATGTTACTCCTCCTCTTGAACAAAACCTTCCAAAGGGTTGCCATCCTATTCAGAATAAACACTGAAGTCCTCACTATGACCTGGCAAGGCACCACTACTGAGCCTAAGTCACCTCTTTATCCTCAGCTCCTGCTATTCCCTCCACCACCAGCTGCACCCTAGCCACACCAGGCTCTTCCTACCTGCCCTTCCTCCTACACTGCTTAAGGCTTGGTCAAAACTTCACCTTCAGAGTGAGACCCTTCCTGGCCATCCTGGCTACAATTCTGATCCTCCTCATCCTCGGTCCAAGTCACTGTCCCCCAGGAGCCACGCACTTCACTGCTAATGCTGGTCTCACGTCTAGAACGTTAGCTACCCCAGGGCAATGGTTTTCATCTATGTTGTTACTTCTCTAGTCCTAGTGTCTAGAACAATGCCTAACACACACCTGACAATCAGTAATAAATAGTGTATTGAATGAATGACTGTCAGAACAAACAGAAACTGTATTACACATGGTCAAGGAAGGCAGAATCTTCAAGAACCCTAGAGATCAGAGGAGGGCAGATCATTAATCATCCCTGAAAGGAAATATAGCATCAAGAAAGAAGGAAAATTCCCCATGATATCCTACAAACATCATAAATGTTTTTATCAGCATAAACAGAGACCTTTAAATGCAAGCGACTTTCCTACTGATTCCGCATGCAGCAGCATCCCGTGTCCTATTAAAGTATCATCGTGTCAATATGGTTGTCAAGAGAAAATAAAAGACAAAAATAAACTATCATCATGTAACAACGTAACTGTTCTCCTAACCTGAACATGATGATTTTCATATTTTAGGTCATATGACCGACACTGAACTCTGTTTTTGACCTTAACCAAGTCTCTCATATGATACTCCAGCCTCAAGGTATGGAAATGATAGAGGCAGGGGGCAGACAAATACCAAGCAGAGAGGGGCGGGTCACCAGTGAAACCCAACCTTCAAGCCACAGTTTAAAGCCTGAAAGCCAAGCGAAGAGTCTCCGATAAATCCACAGACTGGACCGCAAACCTCTCTTCCTGTTTGGTGCGCTTTCCTCTAATTAATCCCCACCCTTCACCTATTTTACATATACTTACCCTTCTCTAATTGGTTTATTACACTGTTGTGCCCATCTTTGAGTGGTGACTTTGTTTTAGCCTTTTTTGCATACTCACAAACAAATCAGCACACACTCCCCATTCTGAGCCCATAAAAGCCCTGGACCCAGCCACGCCAAGGGAGACCACCCGACTTTGGGGTGAAGACCACCCTTGAGTCCCCTCTCTGCTGAGAGCTGTTTCACCACTCAATAAAACTATTCTCCACCCTCCTCACTCTTCGATTGTCAGTGTAATCTCATTCTTCTTGGATGTGGGACAAGAACTAAGACCCAATGAATGCAGGTACAAAGAAAACTGTAACACTGTGGCCCTCAGCCCTCTGCTGGGAAAGAGCAGTCGCCCTACATGACAGCCCACAGCAACAGGAAGCAGCCAGGGGACGGAGCTAGCCCCAGAGCTATAGCCTGGAGCAGGGCAAGGGGAGTGACAGGGCTGCTGACACTTTGCAACACCTCCTCTTGGGCTTCAGGGTTGCAAGCATCCCTGCTTGGGCGCCGCTACCTTCCCCTTGTCTGGACACCAGAATCCACTGCCCCCTTGTCTGGATGCTGGAGTCCGCCATGGGAGTTGCTTGCCACACGTCTAGCTGTAAGCTCTGCAGATCCCACTCTGGTGTCTGCGCTTGAAACAGCTGGCGGGACCCGGCACTCACTCACCCACACACCCACTCCCGCCAGGGGCTGAGCATGAAGTCGTGGCGGCCATGGTATCCGTGCCAGAGTGCAAACCAGGTGCCACCCGGTGGGCCAAGTAGACAGGGCATCTCCTGCGGCGAGCCCGGACCCAAGCAAGGCCTGGGCAGGGGCCTCGCCAGGCTGGAGGTCTCTGGCTGGCAAAGTGGCTGAGAAAAATCCTGCATCACAAACAGTAATACCTAATAAGATATAATACAACAGTTGTAAAACAGTAAACAACAAATAGTACACAGCTGCGAATAGTACAACAGTGTCTGACAGTTATTCTAAAAAATAAACTTCACAAGATACACATCTGGTCAACATGCTCCTTAGGGAGTCAGGGCTCCTGTTTCCTCCAACCAACGACCACATTTAAGTGGGGAGCTGCTACAAATCATCTAAACAGATATTTGCAATACACATTACAGTTTTCCTACTCAGATCTTAATAAATTCGTGTTGTAGCTGCCAGAAAAATAGTAAGTAAAGAATGACATTCAGAATGACAGAATTAAACCAGATGAAAATCTTTCTTTACAGATGGGGGATACTGGATAAAAGGCAAATCAGTTCCCAAAAGAATGAATGGGCTAAAACTTTTGTGTAAAAATATTTCTAAGGCTACTGGGCAAGCGATGGGTTTTGGTACTGACTTAAAACTATCTTGCCAGCAAAAATGGAACGCAAGCATGAAAGAATAGGCAAAAACACCAACACTACACACACACACACACACACACACACACACTCTCTCTCTCTCTCAGGAACCCAAGAAACTAAGATCCGATGACACAAATTCACTGTTTCTCTTTCTCATCACGGAAAAGCAGCTTGGAGGATCTACTGGTTACTAAATTGAAAACAAAAACAAAAAAGATGTGTATATTGTGATGAATACGTCATTATTTCTCGCCTCCAACCTACAAATAACTTCATAAAAGTTAAAGAATTTCCATCCCTTCACGCTCAGCTGCGGGAAGGCTACGCTTTCGCCCGCCGCTGGCGTTCCCGGTCCGGACCGCGGCCGCCCCATCCGCCGCCGCGCCACTCCCCGCCCGGCAGGCTCCGCCGCTCTCCACGGCCGACCTGGCGCAAGGGACTGTGCAGCCACAACCTCCAGAGCGCTCCGGACGGGACCGGAAAAGCAGCAGAAGCTCCAGGGCAACCGACAGCCGGTTCCGCGGCGCAGAGCGCCGCCATCCCCTTACCGCGCCCACCGCCCACCACCCACCACCCACCAACACCGCCCCGCGCTCCCGCAGCGCCCGCCGCCCCGGCCCAGCCTGGCCCGCACCGGTGTGCCCAGGAGCGAGTCGCGGCAGCCCGGCCCCGAGCAGCAGAGGCCGATGATAAGGCGAGCACCTCCTGCGGAAAGGCAGGCCCCCGGCAACTCCTCACCTGCGTCCATCTTCCCAGTCCGGCCGCCGACTGACCCAAGCGGCGTCGCTCCGACGGGCCCGCAGCGCGACGCGACGACGGGACGCCGCGGGGGCCAATCGGGGCGCGCGGCAGGCGGCAAAAACGATACGGCGCGCGAGCGGAAATACGCGGGAGCCGCCATTTTGGCGTACGGCCGGGCCGACGCGAGCCCGGGACGCCCTGCGAGCGGCGTGGGGTCGTGTCGCGGGACGACGGCTCGCTCTGCTGTCCGACGGGACACTGCGTGCCATGGGTGGCGCTTCCTCTTCTTAGAGGACCCGGGAGCAGTTGTCCAGGCGGCAGGGGCGGGCTCTGTCGCCGTCTGAGCAGCCATCTTGCGGTACGGACGTGCCCGGCGCGCCCATGTCGCCGTACGGTCCGGCCCCGCCGGGGCGACTCCTCCGCCCTCCTGCCCGCCTGCCGGCGGACGCTGCGAGGGGCCGGCTGCGCCCCGCTGGTCCCGAAGACGCCCGAACCCGCGCCTGGCTAGGACGCGGGCGGGGGCGGGGGCGGGCCCGCGGCGGGCGTCTGCGCCTCCATCTTGCCGTACGGCGCGGACGCCGCGGGCCGGCCCACGTCCCGAGCCGTGTCGCCGCCGCGCTCCCTCCCTCGGGGCGGTCCGCGGGCGGGCGGGCGGCGAGGGCCGGGGCCTGGCGGCGCGGCTGGGCCAAGGCCCGCAATGGTGATCTGCTGTGCGGCCGTGAACTGCTCCAATCGGCAGGGCAAGGGCGAGAAGCGCGCCGTCTCCTTCCACAGGTACGCGGGCCCCGGGCCGCCACGCCCCCGCCCCGACCCGGCCCTGCGGGGAAACTGAGGCCCCGCGGCCGGCCCGAATGCAGGGGGCGGGGGCGCCGGGCCTCGACTGCCTGGGCGCGGGGGAGCGGGCGTGGGCGCTGTGTGACCTTGGCCCGGCCGCCGTCTCTGGGCCGGGCGCCTGGGGCAGCGCGGCCGCCCCCACCCCGGGCGCTCGGGTCCGCCCTGCGCGCGATCGATCCGGCCGGCGCCGCAGCTTCAGAAGCCGCACGTTCTGGAAGAGCAGGTCCCGGGCCGATTGTCCTGCTCGGCCGCGACTGCTGCCTCTCCCGACCGCGGGCGGTCGGCCTGGATGTCAGCGAGCAGGAGCGGCCGGGCAGATGCGACCTGCGCCTCCCTTGCTGACAGCCCCAGAGATGGCTTTCCGGGACGGGGCCCCCGAGCCCGGGACGCGGGTCCGCGCGGAGAGCCTGCGGGACGGCCGGCTGAGGACCGCATCCTCCCGCGCTCCCTTAGAGCCTAGCCCGGGGCTCTCTGCTGCTTCCCACGTGGGCCCCCGCGGCAGGGCCCAAACCCCACTAAGGCCTTGTGGGTTCAGCCTATTTCAGTGAGATTTCTGCGGATTACACGCGGGAGGCACCAGAACCGCGAACAGACTTTAAAAACCACTTTGTAGATGTTTCTGTTTTTTGTTGCAGGGTGTTATTTAAGTTTTAAAGACGGGAGTGGCACGTGTTATTTATAGTGTTATTGAAAGTTCATAGTAGTTTGCTGTCAGTCTTAAATCATTACAATGATTGTAAGAATTAGTAACTTTAGATTATTTCACAAGTCAGCTAGATGACAATTTCCTTCAGAGCTTGTGTCCTAGAAATTTTGTTGCTGTTTTTTGAAAACAAGGCAACGTGTTGCAACGGTCTAACATGGTATGGGGGAAAGGACACCGAAATTGGGGGTGGGGGGCGCACCTTTGGAGGTGGCCTCACAACGCATTCAGAAAGGAGGTTAGAAGGTCCTGTTGCTTAGAACGTCCCAGTCCATCCTGTTAGGATTTGTCCTGGTCCACGCTGGCCTCAGGTGGAGCAAATAGCAGTTAGAACTGACTACCCTGCCCCATATGTGCACCTTAGGGCCTGAGGTTTTTTGTTTTCTTTTGCTTTGTTTTTTTCGTTTTTTCTCTTTTTTTTTTTTTTTTTTTTTTTGAGACGGAGTCTCCCTCTGTCGCCCAGGCTGGAGTGCAGTGGTGCGATCTCGGCTCACTGCAACCTCGGCTCACTGCAACCTCCACTCCTGGGTTCAAGCGATTCTCCGGCTTCAGCCTCCCAAGTAGCTGGGATTACAGGCACGCGCCACCACGTCCGTCTAATTTTTTTGTACTTTTTAGTACAGACAGGGTTTCGCCATATTGGCCAGGCTGGTCTCGAACTCTGGCCTCAAACTCCTGACCTCAAGTGATCCACCTGCCTCGGCCTCCCAAAGTGCTGGGATTACAGGCATAAGCCACCCCGCCAGGCTCAGGCCTGTTTTCTTAAACACACAGCTTGCCTTAATGAAGAAATGGTTATGAAGGATCTTTATTAGGTAATAAAAAAGAAATGGCTAAGCATCCTATTCAGTTTCTTCCTGCGCCGGTTGCTTTTCTCCCACAATTTTTAAATTATGGTATAATACATGTAACATGAAATTTACCATCCTAACTTTTTTTGGAGACAGAGCCCCGCTCTGTCACCCAGGCTGGAGTGCAATGGTGTGACCGGAGCTCACTGCAGCCTCAACCTCCTGGACCCAAGTGGCCCTCTCACCTCAGCCTCCAGAATAGCTGGGATCACAGGCGTGAGCTGCGGCTCCCAGCCTTTCCCACCGCTTTTTCCAGTGTACAGTTGATGGCAGTAAATATATTCACATTGTTGTGTAACCGTCACTACCATCCATCTCCAGAATTATTTTTATTTTGTAAAGCCGAATCTCTGCACCCATTAAACACTAACACCCCAGTCCTCCTCTCCCTAGGCTCTAGTAACCCCCATTCTCCAGTCTCTTTTTTTTTCTTTTGAGACGGAGTCTCGCTATGTTGCCCAGGCTAGAGTGCAATGGCGCAGTCTCGGCTCACTGCAAGCTCCGCTTTCCCGGGTTCACGCCATTCTCCTGCCTCAGCCTCCTGAGTAGCTAGGACTACAGGCATCTGCCACCACGCCTGGCTTTTTTGTATTTTTAGTAGAGACAAGGTTTCACCCTGTTAGCCAGGATGGTCTCAATCTCCTGACCTTGTGAGCTGCCCACCTCGGCCTCCCAAAGTGCTAGGATTACAAGCGTGAGCCACCGCACCCGGTCTCTCCTGTCTCTATGAATTTGATTACTCTAAGTACCTCATGTGAGTGGTATCATGCAGTGTTTCTCTTTTTGCAACTAACCTATTTCATTCAGTATAATGTCCTCAAGGTTCATCTGGGTTGGTTGATGTTTTTTTGAAGGGAGAAGACTGGGTCTCGCTCTGTTCCCCAGGCTGGGGAGCAGTGGTGCAGTCTTAGCTCACTGTAACTTCAAATTTCTGGGCTCAAAGAATCTTCAAGCCTCAGGCTCCCGAGTAGCTGGAACTGCAGGCGAGCACCACTGTGGCCTGTCCCTGGGCTGTTGACTTTTAAAAGGAGGCTTTTTATTCCTGGAGGTGGGCTTGCAGCAGGAACACAGACCTGTAGCTCTGGAGTCTTCTGGAGGTCTCCAGATTCTCAGCTGCTTGCGCACAGCCAGGGCTGCCTTGGTGCAGTCATGACCTCTCACGCCCCAGTCTCTGTGGAGCTGGCCCTGGTTTTAGCACCCAGAGTCCTACCTTCCAGGCAGTTTGGGAGAATTGGTTAGCAGTCAGCTTCTAGGAGCGATTTCCTGCTGTCCTGAGGCCATCCTGGCACTCTCTCTCAGCATCCTGTGTCCCCACAGGGCATTACCACAGCTGGGGAGCAGTTAGTTACCTTCTTTCCCGTCCGCCCTACAGACGATAAGCGCCTATGGATAGACAGTGGGTCTTTCAGATTTCTACTCCAGTAGAAGATGTTTCTTAAATTTTTTTGAAGTGTTTTTTTAAGTGGATGAATTCAGTACAGCTTAGGGTGCTTGCAAAAATACTTGTTTTGCTTTTACAGTTGATTATTTTAAGGGGAGACGTTTAATTATTTCTAATTACTTTGTCGTTTGTCCTGTAGGTTCCCCCTAAAGGACTCAAAACGTCTAATCCAATGGTTAAAAGCTGTTCAGAGGGATAACTGGACTCCCACTAAGTATTCATTTCTCTGTAGTGAGCATTTCACCAAAGACAGCTTCTCCAAGAGGCTGGAGGACCAGCATCGCCTGCTGAAGCCCACAGCTGTGCCATCCATCTTCCACCTGACTGAGAAGAAGAGGGGGGCTGGAGGCCATGGCCGCACCCGGAGGAAAGATGCCAGCAAGGCCACAGGGGGTGTGAGGGGACACTCGAGCGCCGCCACCAGCAGAGCTACAGGTTGGTCACCGTCCTCGAGTGGAAACCCGATGGCCAAGCCAGAGTCCCGCAGGTTGAAGCGAGCTGCTCTGCAGGGTGAAGCCGCACCCAGGGCCGCCCAGGAGGCCGCCAGCCAGGAGCAGGCCCAGCAAGCCTTGGAACGAACTCCAGGAGACGGACTGGCCACCACGGTGGCAGGCAGCCAGGGAAAAGCAGAAGTGTCTGCCACAGATGCTGGCGATGAGAGCACCACCTCCTCCATCGAAGGGGGCGTGGCAGATAAGAGTGGCATTTCCATGGATGACTTTACGCCCCCAGGATCTGGGGCGTGCAAATTTATTGGCTCACTTCATTCGTACAGTTTCTCCTCCAAGCACACCCGAGAAAGGCCACCTGTCCCCCGAGAGCCCATTGACCGCAAGAGGCCGAAGAAAGATGTGGAACCAAGCTGCAGTGGGAGCAGCCTGGGGCCCGACAAGGGCTTGGCCCAGAGTCCCCCCGGCTCATCACTTACCGCGACACCACAGAAGCCTTCCCAGAGCCCCTCCGCCCCTCCCACCGACGTCACCCCAAAGCCAGCCACGGAAGCCGTGCAGAGCCAGCACAGCGACGCCAGCCCCATGTCCATCAATGAGGTCATCCTGTCGGCATCGGGGGCTTGCAAGCTCATCGACTCACTGCACTCCTACTGCTTCTCCTCCCGGCAGAACAAGAGCCAGGTGTGCTGCCTGCGGGAGCAGGTGGAGAAGAAGAACGGCGAGCTGAAGAGCCTGCGGCAGAGGGTCAGCCGCTCCGACAGCCAGGTGCGGAAGCTACAGGAGAAGCTGGACGAGCTGAGGAGAGTGAGCGTCCCCTACCCGAGTGGCCTGCTGTCGCCCAGCCACGGTCAGTACCGGAGCCTCGCGTACCCATGCTCCCTTCCCATTAGGAGGGGTTTCTCTGCAACATGGCCGATGTCCCCTGAGCATTTCTTGGGGCGGGGGCGGGGGTCGCGGGGTGCGTCACAATCTCCCTGCACTCTCAGGAGGAGGCTCTGGTTGTAGCCACACCTTGTAGATGAGGGAACCCAGGTTAGAAAGCAGGCCTCACTGCACCTGGTCCCACAAGAGGCATCTGTGTATATAGGGATGTGGGCCGTGAAGGAAGCAGGCGGCGCGCATCAGCTGGGAGCACCTGAACGCCTCCGTGGAGAGTGCACAGGGAAAGATAGCTTCTGTTTCATACCTTACGCAACAGAAATTCCAGATGAGTTAGAAGCTAGATGGAAAATGAGAGAGTAAACTCTCAGAAAAAGCAAATATCAGAAACTTAAAATCATGAGGAGGTTCTTTCCGTTTACGTTTTGATGAATATCCTTGAAGTTAAATCATCATGAACGTTAATAATTATTTAACATCTGTTCAATTAAAACATCTCTTGAGACTGGGTTCGGTGGCTCAAATCTGTAATCCCAGCACTTTGCGGGGCTGAGAGGGGCGGATCACTTGAGGTCAGGAGTTCGAGACCAGCTTGGCCAATATGGTGAAACGTAGAAAAACATACTACTAAAACATACAAAAATTAGCTGCACGTGGTGGTGCACGCCTGTAATCCCAGTTATTGGGGAGGCTGGGGCAGGTGGATGGCTTGAACCTGGGAGGAAGAGGTTGCTGTGAGCCAGGATTGCACCACTTCACTCTGGCCCGGGTGACAGAGTGAGACTCTGTCTCAAAAAAAAAAAAAAAAAACCACACATCTATTGAAATACAGTACATTCTCAGCTGGGCGTGGTGCACACTCCTGTAATCCCAGCTACTCGGTAGGCTGAGGCAGGAGAACAGCTTGAACCTCGGAAGCAGAGATTGCAGTGAGCCGAGATGGCACCACTGCACTCCAGCCTGGATGACAAAGCCCAACTCTGTCTCGAAAAAAAAAAAGGAAATACAATACATTCTCTTTTGCAAAAATTAAAACTGCAGCAATATAGACTAAAAAGTGGTAAAAATTCTTGTTTCTTACCTACCTCCCAAGTTTTATTCCTTGTTGTTATTAAAAATTTGGTGTATAAGCCAGGCACAGTAGCTCATGCCTGTAATCCCAGCACTTTGGGAGGCCGAAGAGGGAAGATTACTTGAGTCCAGAAGTTCAAACCAGCCTGGGCAACATAGGGAGACCCCATCTCTTTTTTTTTTTTTTTTTTTTTTTGAGACGGAGTCTTGCTCTGTCACCCAGGCTGGAGTTCAGTGGTACAACCTCAGCTCACTGCAAGCTCCGTCAGGGAGACCCCATCTCTATAAATAATTTAAAAATTTGCTGAGTATCATGGTGCATGCCTGTGGACCCAACTACTTGGGAGACTGAGGCAGAAAGATAGCTTGAGCCTGGGAGGTCAAGGCTGTAGTGAGCTGTGATGGCACCACTGCACTCCAGCCTAGGTGACAGTGAGACCCTGTCTCAAAAAACAAAATTTCCTGTGTAGTCTTTATATGTTTATTAGCTCTATTTCTGTTTTTTCTCCCATTTTACTGTTAAGTGCTTCTTAAAATTGGTTTCTCGATACTTACATATGGCGAATGGCGTCCTTTGCCTGTCGTATACATAGGAAAACCATTTTCCTATCACATTGTTGATTTCATCTGGATCAATGTTTGTCGATAAGCATATGATAGTGGGACAAGATTTTCAGGGCCTCCTGGATCCCCAGTGGAACAGCCATTAGCACAACCAAAAACAAAGCCCATCCGACGTGTTTTCTCGATGCGTCCGACGTGTTTTCTCGATGCGTCCCGGGAGCAGGAACGCGGCCACTGAGTGCTGCTAACCTAGATTTTCAGGTCAAATCTAGATTTTTGGATTCTCAGGTTGAAATTGTATACTATTTTCTCTTGGAATTTTATTTTATTTTATTTTTTAAGACAGCATCTCACTGTTGCCTGGGCTGGAGTGCAGTGGTGAGATCTCAGCTAACTGTAACCTCTGCCTCCTGGGTTCAAGCAATTCTCCTACCTCAGCCTCCCAAGTAGCTGGGATTACAGGCACCCATCACCACACCTGGCAATTGTTTATATTTTTAGTAGAGATGAGGTTTCACCATGTTGGCTACAAGTGTGAGCCACCGCACCAGGCCTTCCCTCGGAATTTTTTTTTCCCCCGAGATGGAGTTTTGCTCTTGTTGCCCAGGCTAGAGTACAATGGTGCGATCTTGGCTCACCACAGCCTCCGCCTCCTGGGTTCAAGCAATTCTCCTGCCTCAGCCTCCCTAGTAGCTGGGATTATAGGCATGTGCCACCACACCCAGCTAATTTTGTATTTTTAGTAGAGACAGGTTGGTCAGGCTGGTCTCGAACTCCTAAACTCAGGTGATCCGCCTGCCTCGGCCTCCCAACTTCTTTCTGAATTTTAAAGCTGTTTGTAGTTATCAGAGGTGATGTTGCTTTTGACACCTTCTGTCTGTTCCTCTTGGTTAAACTTACCGAAGTTTGCCGCCATTACAGGTTTTTCCAAACAGCCAGCCCTTTGTGTCTCTGAGTTGTTGTTTATGCTAGTTAATCCTCACGTCTTTTTACTTTCTTGGGTTTTTTCCTTGTAGTTCTGGTTCCTGGCATGTTCCTTAACCCTGCAATGGAGGCTGTGGCTCTTCTGTTCCTTGGGCTATGCGCCATAGCTCTGCCTCTCTCCGCTTTTGTTGCTGTTCATTTCTGAGTCATTTGTAATTCCAGCCTTGATGCCCCCTTTAACCCTGTGGCTATTTAAAAGGGTGTTGACAGATTTTTAAGTGCACACAGATTGGGGGAGGGGAGCTAATTTTTTTGTAGTATTTTAAAATTTGATTGCATTAAGGTCTAATGGTGAGGTCTGAAGGAGTTCTGCTTTTTGGAATCCTTTGAGACTTCACTGTGGCTCACACAGTCCCTTTTTGTGACTGTTGCAGTGAGGCGGGAAGAACGGGTCCTCACCGCTCCTCACATGAGCCCCTCCTTGTGTCATTGTTGAGAGCTGATCTGTCCTGTGTGCCACCCTCCCTAGGTGGAGGCTGTATGTCATCTTAGTTCCAGGTACTTCTTATTCCTCCGTCAAGCAACCATGATTATTAGATTGAAGTATACATTTTACTGGCTACTTCACTTCCTATTGTTTATTGTATCCAAATTTCCCCTCCTTTTTGGCAGTATTTAATGACTTTTTTTTTTTTTTTTTTTTTGTGACAATCTCAGACTGGAGCGCGGTGGCCTGATCTCGGCTTACTGCGGCCACAACCCCCTGGGCTCGAGGATCCTCTCGCCTGAGCCTCCTGAGTAGCTGGGACTACAGGCGTGTGCCATCACGCCCGGCTAAGGTTTTGTATTTTTTTTTTTTTTTTTTTGGAGAGACGGGGTTTCGCCATGTTGGCCAGGTGAGCCAGCACACCCAGCCATGACTTTTTTAAAAAAAATTGCTATTCCAGTACAATTTTGAGGGGGCCGCTGGTGACTGTTGTGGCAGTCCCAGGGTAGCTGGCGATGGCTCAGACTTTAGAGAGGGAGTGGCGGTGGTAGCAATGCTGGAGGACTGGCTGGGTTCAGGGGGTTGAGAAGCAAAAGAGCAATAGGCCAGCTAGAGGGATTAGGCTTGAATACCTGGAAGATGCTGAGTGGGAGAGACTTTTGGGGAGGAGCAAGAGATGAGGGGGAGGAACGGAGTTTGAGATGCTCTTGGGTGCTGAGGCCAGGGTTTGAACAGTCCAAAGCCAGCAGCTGGCCTCTGGGAATTGGGCATGTGAGTGTGGGGGTGGAGGGCAGAGGTGTTTGAAGCCTTGGGGTCAAGTGTGGTTCTAGGCTGGGCTCCAGTGCCCGGCCCAGGAGCAGGCCTCGCTGAGAGAGGGGCAGCCGAGGTGGGTCTAGGGGAAGGCCGAGGGGTCATTCAGGAAAGAAGGGTACCCTGCTGTGCTGGATGCTACTCTGATCAGAATGGAGAGAAGGGGGCTGAATGTGCCCCAGGATAATAGAGAGAAGGGGGCTGGACGCGCTCCCAGGGTCACTGGTGACTGGAATCTCACTGGAGAGGCTGGTGGAGCCGGGCAGAGAGGGGGCCAGTGATGAGGGGTCAGGGCCAGGTTTGGCAGTGAAGAAGAGTGAGGCAAGTAGACACTAGCCAGAGGGAGTGTGGCTCCAGGGAGAGTGTGTCAGTGGGGAGGGCCGTGCAGGGCCAGGCCCCTGAGAGCAAGGGACAGGTGCAGGCACCACCCTGCATGCCCTGTGCCCCTCCAAAGGTGAGGCCAGGCCACGGCTGGGTGTGCAGTGTGGGTACAGGGGTGTCAGGAGCGAGGGTGTGGTGGGGAGAGGACGCCCTCTCCCCAGGGTTGCAGTCTGTCACACCGTTTGCCACCTGTATCGCAGGCCCCAGGGTCCGCATTCTCTGTGGTTCTTGCTGCCCACGTGGATTTGTTCTTCACTGACAGAAACTTTGGGTCATTCTTTAGGGATTTACGTGGAAAGGGCTACACACTTCTATTCAGCTCGTTGTCTTTAGCCAGTGTCTACTTTTGGGCAGGTTCCCCAAACTGAAGGATCCGGGCCAGTGGGCTTAAGAGGTTGGTCCAAGCCACCCTCCAGAGGCTGTGCCCGCTGGCGTTCTGGGGGCGTGGTTCTCTTCTCCACCGCGCTTCCGCGAGGATTAGTACTTCTGTGAACCACATGTTTGCAATCTTGCTTGTCCACTGAGTTATAAATGTTCTTGGTATAGTAAAGATACCAACCCCTGTTAAATATTATTCACCTGTTTCCTAAGTTCAGTAATGTAACACTTGCTTCAAAATCTGTTTTCTTTTCATTCTTTTATGGATTCATTATCTACATATAATTCTTGAAATCTGGATTTTCAAAATCCAAGTACAAAACAAGTGAACCTTAATGTAAACTGTGGACACTGTTTGTAACAATGTATCAGTATTGGTTCATAACTTGAGACACACATACCACACTAATGCAAGACGTTAATCACGGGAACAGGACAGGGTGAGAGGGTGCATTCTCTATACTATCTGCTGGATTTTTCTGTCCTAAAAACAATCTGTTAGTAAATAATAAATGGAAGCTGAAGAGTTGGGAGAAGTGCAGACAAAACAAGAATGTCAGAAGAGGATTAATGGCGAAACTAGGGACAGGTGTATGGGTTTATTACACTATTCTGTTTAATTTGTAATGTTCAAGATTTTTCACAAAAAGTTGTTCAAAAATCCAGATTAGCTGGGCTCAGTGACTCACGCCTGTAATCCCAACACTTTGGGAGGCCGAGGCAGGCGGATCACTTGAGGTCAAGAGTTTGAGACCAGCCTGGCCAACAGGGTGAAACACCGTCTCTACTAAAAATACAAAAATTAGTTGGGCGTGGTGGCGTGTGCCTGTAATCCCAGCTTCTCAGGAGGCTGAGGCAGGAGGATCACTTGAACCCAGGAGGTGGAGCTTGCAGTGAGTGGAGATCACACCACTGCCCTCCAGCCTGGGTGACAGAGTGAGACTCCGTCTCAAAAAAAAAAAAAAGTGTTAAGAGATAGTAGAAAGAATAACTGTTTTTTTCCTTCTTACGATGTTAGCTGTAGTGTTTTTTGTCGTTGTTGTTTGGTTCTTTGTGTTTTTTTTTTTTTTGGAACGTAGTGTCGCTCTTGTTGCCCAGGCTGGAATGCAATGGCGAGATCTGCAACCTCCGACTTCCTGGTTAAAGTGATTCTCCTGCCTCAGCCTCCCGAGTAGCTGGGATTACAGGCATGTGCCATCATGTCCAGCTAATTTTTTTATTTTTAGTAGAGACAGGGTTTCACCATGTTGGCCAGGCTGGTCTCGATCTCCGGACCTCGTGATCTGCCTGCTTCGGCCTCCCAAAGTGCTGGGATTACAGGTGTGAGCCACCAAGCAGTAGTTTTTTTATATGTCCTTTATCAAGTTGACAAAATTCCCATTTATTCCTGTTGCTGAGAGCTGTTATCATGAATAGCATGTTGGAATGTGTCAGATGATTTTTTTGCACCTATTAATGTGATCCTGTGATTTATGGTCAGATGATTTGCCTGTTGATGTGACAGGTTACGTTAATCGATTTTAGAGCACGGAGCCAGCCTTGCATACCTGGAGTAGATCCCACTGGCATGGCATATAATTCTTTTTATACTTTTTTTTTATTCAATCGCTAATGTTTTGTTAAAGATTTTTCATCTGTGTTCATGAGAGATTTGTCTGTAATTTTTGTTTTTGGTTTTTTTTTTTTTTTTTGAGATGGAGTCTTGCTATGTCGCCCAGGCTGGAGTGCAGTGGCGCCATCTCAGCTCACTATAAGCTCCACCTCCCAGGTTCAAGCAATTCTCCTGCCTCAGCCTTGTAGCCATTGTAACATCGTAGTACAATTTTTTTTTTAAATCAATTTAGTGTAGCCTCAGTGTGCAGTGTTAAGAAAATGTACCATAGTGAACAGTCATCTCCCAGGCCTTCACATTGACTCACCCCTCACTCACTGACTCACCCATAGCAACTGCCAGTGCTGCACACTGCAATGATGGTAAGTGCCCTGTGCAGGTGTACCATCTGTTATCTCTTATACCATATTTTTACTGTAGGTTTTCTATGTTTAGATGTGTTTTAGGTACACACACTTGGCGCTGTGTCGCATATTTCTATGTTTAGATGTGTTTTAGGTACACAGACACTTGGCGCTGTGTCGCATATTTCTATGTTTAGATGTGTTTTAGGTACACAGACACTTGGCACTGTGTTACAGCTGCCTACAGTATTCAGTAACACGCCATGGTGTGTAACCTGGGAGCACAGGCTCTGCCATACAGCTAGGTGCGCGGTACGCAGTAAGTGCGCTCTGTGACGTTTGTACAATGATGAACTTGCCTCGTGATGCCTTTGTCAGCGCATGCCCAATCAGTAAGTGCTGCGTGACTGAAGGTGAAGTGGCCTTCATTGGAAGGCATCCCCTTAACCTGGCTGGCAGTCAGCTGTGTTTAATCCTGCAGCGCCTGTAAAATTCCTCGAGTGTCCTTGTTCTGTCTCCCTGTTGTGGGGGGGTTTCTCTGAGTTTGCCTTCCACAGCCTGCACCTGGGCCTTTTCCACTCCCACCCAGGATGTAATGCTGGAGCCTGCAGGGTTGGGAGGGGATGCAGGCTCCAGCTTGTGACTCGATTTAAGCCTGTTAGTAGCCCGTGTCCCTGAGCTGTGACCTTCACATGTGTCCTTCCCTTTCTCCTTCCTGCTTGGGTGAGACGGGAGACTGGCAGGGCTGGAGTGGTGAAATGCCGTTCCCCCGCTGAGATGAGTTCCTGGTGAAGTCGGCTTCACTGCAGAGCAGGCCTTTGCCTGGAGAATGCTCTGGGCTTATTTCAAGGTGATCACCTCCCCCTTCTCCTCCCAGAGACATGAGGTGATTTTTTTTTTTTTCTTGGCTTTTCATGGGGAGAACCTGATGGGGTTCCTGGGGGTAAAACCCATGAAAATGTGGGGTCCTGGGAGATTCTCACACCTGCCATGTTCAGCCTCCAGCATTTTGTCCAAATCAGGTTCCCACCAGTTCCGTCTCCTGTAGACGGTAGATTCTGCTCCACGTGAGCTGATCTCACTGCTTTTCTCTGTGGCAGGAGAGACGTTTGTAACCTCACTTCCTTATGGATCCAGGAAAAGTTGTTGATTTTCATTTCTTTCAGTGTTTTTTTTTTTTTTTTTTTTGGCTGTTGTTGTAAGGCTATGGTATATGACTCCTAAGCTCTTTGCATGTGAGAGTTGAAACCGGAAGCTTACTCCCCAACCATTATTTTTTGGTTATTACTAGCGTGTGGGAAAGCTACCAATTTTAGTAATTGGCCATCTTATCAAATTCACTTGTAAATTCTAATAGTTCTTCAATTGAGACTCAGATTAACGAGGTAATCAAACATAACATCTGCAAATTATTTGTACCCACTTTATGTCCTTTTTTTATTTTATAGAAATACTCGCTGTATTTTCTCTCCATTATGATTTCTGTTTTCCCCCTGTGCGTGCAACTCCTTCCATTTCATGGTTGATAAGTTGAGGGCCTTGATGTCACTTTAAAACAACAGTTCCCTACTGGTGTGCCTTTCCAGTGGACCCAAACGTATCACGGTGTTCCCAGACAGCTCC
Source organism: Piliocolobus tephrosceles (assembly GCF_002776525.5). Lineage (NCBI taxonomy): Eukaryota > Metazoa > Chordata > Mammalia > Primates > Cercopithecidae > Piliocolobus > Piliocolobus tephrosceles. The sequence goes on along the minus strand of NC_045444.1, from coordinate 127,654,092 downwards.
TCCCCACCTGGGACAGCTGGTGCCGGCCGTGGAGCCTTAGCTTCCATGCACCCTATTGTACTAAGCAGTAAGTGTCCCTTTCTGTGTGTGCCTTGGCAGGAAACACTGTGTCACTAACACAAAGAGATGTGAGGGTGGGAGCTCCAGGAAGGAGCCGTCCCCAGGTCCCAGTGGGCGCATTTGCTCACTTCCTGTCCTGGGTTCCCAGGCCACTTGCCAGGATCTCTGATCCTCCACATCCAGGTGAAGATGAGTTGCCAGCCAGCCTCTGGGAGACAGAAAAGGACATGCCAGGGGTGGCCAGAGGGACTGCTCTGGAGAGAGAAAGCATTTAGGATGTGCCTGGCTCTGTGGCGTTGCCTTCCTCAGCTGTAGCTGGTGGAGGAGACTGAGAGTAGGAGCCGCACTCCTCACTCTGCCCAGACCTCTGGCCGGTCCCGCTTTCATAAAATTCACCTGACCTCCAGAGCACCTTCCAGCTCTGAAATTCTGTGATTTGGGCTGTCACTGTCTTTCTTCTGAGACATGATCTTTCATAGTGGAACTACAATTCCCAGAATGCACCCTTTAAAGTTAGCATTCACTTCCTGCAGGGCCATTGAGTGCCAGGTGCAAACATTTCCCGTCAATTGGCAGAAAACAACCTTGAGGAACCTTGACGAGTGTCCGGAGTTTAGAAAACTTAGGGATGGGTAAGCCTGCTTTCAGTGTCTGGGGCCAAAAAATGAAAATTTAAATTTCTTGCAGGAAATTTAAATTTTTGTTTTTGCATTTTGGTTGAAATTTTAATAAAAGAAAAATGAAATCAGAAAAGAAATGCCTAGAAAAGCCTGTCTGGTTTATTTCAAGAGTTGGAAAGTGACAGATAGACTAGGTCCTTTATAATATTTTTTGTTTCACGTTTAAATTTTATTTTTTTCTAATGAAGTGTAATTTACAGAGAGTAAAATACACAGATATTGAGGTCACAGTTTGATGGATCTTAATATACATCTAGACTCATGTGACCTGATGTTTGGATTCTAAAATTCTCTTACTGGTCGTCCTCACCCCCACCCATGCTTCAGTGACAACAAGGAGGGACAGTGGCCAGGGAGCTGCCATGTTCTGCGCAGCTCAAAGTGGTGGAGGGTGCAGGGGGAACAGCCCGCAGGAGGAGGTGCCGCCACTGCTTGTTTGCTGCCCGACCTGTGGTTCCTGTCCAGATTAAACTCCTTTAAGATTGAGAGCAAATAACAACCACCCAGGAGGGCCACGGCATGGGAAGTATTTCTCACAGCTGTTAGATGCTCCCTCCTGAGGCCAGTCTTCAGCCTCAGCCTCTATCTAGCTGCTTAGCCGCGTGCTCCTTCCTTTCCAGTCAGATGTTATTTTTTCTACTCAAAAGGGTTTCTTCTGAATTTCAGAACCATCTTAGAATTCTCTGGTCTTTTTAAAAAGAAATTGCTACATAAGTGCTGCGTGCTCTCCTGTTCCCAAGTGTGGTGTGGGCCCTGCGCACCCGAAGCAGCAGCCACCTGCAGGGTAGCTCCTCTCCAGGGCCCGCGGGACTTGCTTCCCTGACGTGGCATGCGCGTAGCAAAATCCACTCAAAAGCTCACTTATAGCCAGAATGTTTGAGGCAGCCTCTCCCAACGTGCTCTTACCGGGACACCCTCCCACCCCCCACTCCGGCACCACTGTTCACCCGCTCTGTGGTGGGCCTCTCCGGTCCTGACGCCAGGGTTCGCCCTCAGCTCTCGTGCACCTGCACTCGCCCTTCTCACTGATGTCACTGGTCCCCTTCCAGGCTGCCAGCAATGCCAGCTGCTGGCTATCTCCACCCCCCCCACCCCCCTAGTCTCACTGTCACTTCCATCTCCCTTGGGGTAGTCTTCAAGGCAGAGTTGAGGCAGAAAGCCCGAGCCATGTCCTCCTTCTAGATAAAAGGCACTGGCCCATCCAGGCCCACCTGGGGGAACAGATGGTCCAGTTCCACTTGACCAGACTTCAGATGAGCCCAGTTCTTCCGGGGAGCCAGCTGTACTCACCTGTGCTTGCCAGCCCCTGACCGAGTTCTCCCAGGCGTCTCATGGCAGGGGCTCTGGGCCGCTCCCCCTGCAGGACTGGGGCGAAGTGTGTCCCCAGGGGCACCCTCCCTGCTGCCCGGCCAGCTGGGCTGGGCCTGTGTCTAGAACCAGCTCCCCAGCATCTGAGGAACACAAAACCTGCTCAGAAACACGGCTGAGGGCAGCAAAGTGCTCTCCTGATATGTCGGGAGCTGCGGGCGTGGGGCGCGGGGATGTGCTGGGTGGCTGCCAGTGGCCTCCTCACTCCCACCTGGGAGAAGAGAGGGAGAGGTGGGAGGCAGGAGGCACCGGGCAGGGCACTGTGTATGACTTGAAGCCCTCTCTGGCCCTCTGCACCTGCCCCAAGGTATGCAACTCACACCAGAGTGGTGGTGTTTGTTTTCATTTGAACAGATGTTTAGAAATTGGGATATTTTAGTCCCAAATCAGCTTCTGGCTTTTCTCGAAATGTTAGAGCTGCAGTAGAGGCCGCAGCTTGAGTGACGGCAGACCCTGGGGCCAGGAGCCAAGGCCCTGAGCTGTGAGGCCAACCCCACTCCCTGCCACATCCCCTGCTCTGAGGCCGCCCAGAACCCTGTGCTGTGGTAGCAAGGTAGTAAGCACTCTAGGGATGAAATGCTTTTAGTTTTCTGCTTTTTGAAATATTAGTTTGTTTGGGGAGGTTTTTCTTTATAACATTTTAATTGAGGTATAATTTGCATAAGTGGAACACAAGTTCCTAGGTGTTCCTGCAGCGAGTTTTGGCAGGTGTGGGCACCTCTGCAGCCACACCCACGTCCAGCGGTCCAGGTTCTTTGCACTCCCCGCCAAGCCCCTCCCTGTCGTTATTCAGATTCCCCCACCCTCCATCCATTTTGCCTGGTCTCGAATTTCATCCAATTGGAATCATAGAATATACACATTTTTGTCTGACTTCTTTCTTTTTTTTTTTTTTTTTGAGACAGAGTCTTGCTCTGTTGCCCAGGCTGCAGTGCAGTGGCACCATCTCAGCTCACTGCAAGCTCCACCTCCTGAGTTCACGCCATTCTCCTGCCTCAACCTCCTGAGTAGCTGGGATTACAGGCACCTGCCACCATGCCTGGCTCATATTTTGTATTTTTAGTAGAGACGGGGTTTCACCGTGTTAGCCAGGGTGGTCTCGCTCTCCCGACCTCGTGATCCGCCCACCTTGGCCTCCCAAAGTGCTGGGGTTACAGGCGTGAGCCCCCGCACCCGGCTGGCTTCTTTCTTTTAGCACAGTGTTTTCAAGGGACACCGGATTCACTTTCATTTCTAGTCTCACTGCATTGTGATCAGACAGCAGACTTCTTTCTGCTTTCTGGAACTTACAGGCTTTCTTTGACCAGAAGGCCAGTTTGCATGACTGTTCCAGAGGAACTTGAAGAAGGCATTCCCTAGTTTTTTTTTTTTTTTTTTTTTTGAGACGGAGTTTCACTCTTGTCACCCAGGCTGGAGTGCAGTGGTGCAATCTCAGCTCACCACAACCCCCACCTCCCAGGTTCAAGCAATTCTCCTGCCTCAGCCTCCCAAGTAGCTGGGATTACAGGCGTGCACCACCACATCGGCTAATTTTTTTTGTATTTTTAGTAGAGACAGAGTTTCACCATGTTGGTTAGGCTGGTCTCAAACTCCTGACCTCAGGTCATCCGCCCACCTCAGCCTCCCAAAGTGCTGGGATTACAGGTGTGAGCCACCGTGCCTGGCGGTATTCCCTAGTTTTAAGCTACCAAGTTCAATATGTATCAGTCAGAACTACCTTATTAATTATATTATTTGGGAATTTTATTTTATTTGTATTCATTCATACTTAGAGAAAGGTGAACTGTGATTTCATTTAGTTTCTTTCTCTCGACATCTTTGTGTGTCATCAGTAATTTCTGCTTTATAAATGTTGCTGTGCTTGGTGCATGAGTATCCCTCGCGGTTATGTCTTCATTGTGCATTCTGCCTTTCATTAGGAAGAGCCGTTCTTTGTCTAGTTCCATGCATTTTATGTGATGGTAAGATCGGGAAGCCTGCTTCCTTATTGCTTATTGCTTATTGCCCAGCTTTCTGGAATGTCTCTCTGAATTGCCTTATTTTAGGTGCATCTCTCATTTACAGCAAAAGAGGGTCCGTCTTTGTGGTCCAATCTGGAAACCCTTTTTTTAAAAATTTTTTTTCAAGGCAGGGTGTCTGTCATTCCAGTTGCCCAGACTGGAATGCAGTGGCACGATCTTGGCTCACTGCAGCCTAAACCTCCTGGGTGCAAGTGATTCTTCCCACTTACCCTCCCAAGTAGCTGGGATTACAGACACTCACCACCATGGCTGGCTAATTTTTTTGTATTTCTAGTAGAGATGGGGTTTCAGTATATTGCCCAGGCTGGTCTCAAACTTCTGGACTCAAGCAATCCACCCACCTCAGTCTCTCAAAGAGCTGAGATTATAGGTGTGAGCCATCATGCCCGGCCCTGAAAAGCTTTTTAATATGTGAGTTCAAGCATTTTTAGTCTTGGTTCTGTCATCTTATTTTATATTATGCTTGTTGTGTTTTAGTTTTTTTTGTTTTGTTTTGTTTTGTCTCTGAGACAGGGTCTCACTGTGTTACCCAAGTAGTGTAGTAGAGTGGAGTGATGTAATCTTGGCTCATTGCGACCTCTGACTCCCAGGCCCAAGCGATCCTCCCACCTCAGCCTCCTGAGCAGCTGGGACCACAGGCACATGCCACCACGCCCAGCCAGTTGTTTGTAGTTCTGGTAGAGACAGGGTTTCACTGTGTTGCCTGGGCTGGTCTCGAACTCCTGAGCTCAGGTGATCCACCCTCCTTGGCCGCCCAAAGTGCTGGGATTACAGATGTGAGCCACTGCGACCAGCCTAGTTTTTAAAATGAAATCTTCCATTACTACTTCATTTGTAAGCCTCTGTGGTGTCAGCTGTCAGGGACAAGACCAGTGGGGAGTTCTGCCCCTTCAAGGGTCTTGGGAGTTGAGTGTCATGCCTGTATGACCCGACATCTACCACCTATAACCAGTTTTTAAAATTTCTATAACCGCTTTTTTTTTTTTTTTTTTTTGGCTGAGTACATTCAGTGTTTACGGAGGTTTCTTTCTGCATCATTTCCCTGTTGTCTCCTGATGACATCTATCTGCTGGTAATGTCCTCAGGGAGAAGACATAGAAACAAAGCTCCCTGAGTGTTGAGGGTTGAAAACTCCATTCCAGCACTGTCTACAAGGTCTAGAGAGTGAGTCTCTTATGTAGTTTAATATTACAGCCACACTGAAAAGGTAAAAAGAAACAAGTGAAATCAATTTTAATAATATATTTTATTTAACCCTCTATTATCTAAAAATTATTTCAACAGGCAACCACCGATAATATAAGATTATTGAATTATTTGAAGACTTTTTGGACTGAGTTTTCAGAATCCAGTTTGTAGCTTGCACTCACTGCATGTGTCAGTGAGTCAGCTCACGCGCCTGCGGTCTGGAAGGACCATTGTGGCCAGATAAAATGTCCTTGCCAGTCACCTTCCCTCCTCATGCGCCTTCTACGTGTAGCTCTAGCATCTTCTGCCACAGAACGCGGCTGTGGAGAAACACCAACCCATGTTATGTCTCTGTAGATGTGTGTGTTCTACACCTTTCACAGAAGTGGAATTGCAGAATATGTGCTCTTTTGAGGCTGATTGCTTTCACATTTCGTGTTGTCAAGGGTCATCTGAATTGCAGCTTATATTAGTGCTTCATTTTTATGGCCAAATAACATTTCATTGGATTTACTACAGTTTGTTTAATTATTGGTTGACGGACATCTGCGTTGTTTCCACTTGGGGGCTGTTGGGAATGGTGCTGCTGTAAACATTCACGGGCAGCATCTTGTGGGTACGGGTGTGTTATTTCTGCTGGGCATGCATGTCTCCAGGAGTGGCAGTCCTGGGCCACTGCTCCACGCTTAACCTCTCAAGCACATGCCAGATGGCCTTCACTAGGCTGTGCCAGTCCACGTTCCCATCAGCAGTGTGCCAGGCATTCCCCTCCTTCTAACTTTGTTTCCATTTCTCTATCTTTTATCTTTTTTTAAACTGATCTCTGTCCTCGCTGTTCTGCTGTGTTTCCCCGTGTTTGTTTCTCCCTGCGGTGCTTCCAGTCTCCACTTCATTTGGGTGGTGGCTTGATTTTTTTTCTTTTACTTTCTCAACTTCTGCCAGGTCACGTTTCACCTTCTCCTCTTTCCTTGCCGTTTCTCTCCTGAGTTCTTACATGTTAGTGGTCTTTCTTCATGGAGCAGCTTCATTCAACTCCTCGGGTGACTGAGGCGGGAGAATCACTTGATAGCCCCAGTGGTCGAGGCCACAGTGAACTGTATTCATGCCACTGCCCTCCAGCCTGGGTGACAGAGCAAGACCCTGTCTCTTACTTTCACCTTTGCCCCAGCAACATTTTGCAGTTTTCTGTTTTATTGCTCTTGTTGTGTCTTGTCACCTTTTGTCCATCTCTGAACTCAAGTAGTGTCTTACAGTCCATTGCTGGAGAAGCAGAAGGTCTTCAGGGGCAGCACGCCATTTTCTTTTTCTTTTTTTTCTTGAGACCAGCCTGTCACCCAGGCTGGAGTGCAGTGGCGCAGTCTCGGCTCACTGCAGCCTCTGCCTCCCCGGTTCAAGCAATTCTCCTGCCTCAGCGTCCCGAGTAGCTAGGACTACAGGTGCCCACCACCACGTCCGGCTAATGTTTTATATTTTTAATAGAGACGGGGGTTTCACCATGTTGGCCAGGCTGGTCTCAAACTCCTGACCTCAGATGATCCACCCACCTCGGCCTCCCAAAGTGCTGAAATTACAGGCGTGAGCCACTGCGCCCAGCCAGCAGCACCCCTTTCTTTCAGAGTGGCATATTACTTCTTGATGGTGGGCGGGGATAGGCCTGCGTGGAGGCCAGCCTGGCCCTTTGGCACCTGGGCAGACGCGTGGGGTGCCCTGGGCCTGCTGTTTGCAGGAGCTCCCTGTGGCAGAGCAGAGGCCAGAAGAGCCTCCAGGCCTGCAAGTCCAGGGCTCCCCACTCCTCCTCCCCAGGTCTCTGAGCCAGGCCAGGCCCTGAGGCCTCTCCCCAGGGACCACCCCTGCCCCAGCTCCCGGAGGCCCCTCTTGTCCTCCAGCGAGGCACTGACCCTCCGCTTCTCACAGCATCCATATGTGTGTTTTGGTGGCTGTGGGTTGTATCTGTGACCTATCTTCCCCGAAAATCAAGTTCAGGGAAAAGGTTTTTTTGTTGTTTTTGTTTTTTAATTCTTGGGAGGAAAGGTAATAATGCTGTGACTTACCTGAGGGTCCCCCTCGGAGACCCCCAGAAAGGTTTGAGGAAAGAAAGTAAGATCTCTTTCTGTCTGTCTCTGGCCCCATCCCCGTGTGTCTCTCTGTCTCTGTCTTTCAGTCTCCGTCCCTGTCCCGTCTCTCGCTGTCCCTGGCTCTGTCCGTCTTTCTCCCCAGTTTAAGGAGCTCCTCCTCTCCGGGCCCCTCTGAGGAGCGCTGGGTGGAGGACAGGGCCTCCTGGAGAGGACTCCACAGTGGGTGGTGGAGGGAAAGACCGTGGGGAGGCAGAGGGTGCCGGTGAGAGGCGTCTGCCAAGTAGATGAGGGACCCGGAGGAGACCCCGGGGGAAAGCAGGAGTAGCGGGGGCGGGGGGAGGGCTCGCAGGCCGAGGGGCGCGGTCGCTGTGATCTGTGGAGGGGCTGGCGAGGCTCCTGCCTCTGCTCTTGCTGGAGGTCTTGAGTGAGCCCTGTGACGCCTGCTAGGTGAGGTGGCGGCCAGTGAGCGCGCCCCGCCGCCCCGCGCCGTCCAGCCTCCGCCCTGACTCCCCCGCCGCTCCCCAAGGAGGGCGCAGTGGCGCGACCCTGGCGCTAGGGGGCGAGCGCGGCCCACCCGGTGCCCCCGGCGCAAGAGAGGGCGGAGCTGCGGCGCCTGAGGCGTGGCTGCGCTTCCGGGCCGGGGCCGGCGGAGGCTGGAGAGGGCCCCCCTGGAGCAGAGGCAGGACTTGGGGCGCGCGCCCCTCACCCCGGCCCGGAGCTGTCCCGCCCCGTGGGGAGTGTGAAGGCCGCGCCTGGTGCCGCGGCCCTGGCGCCCCTGTTCGCTGGGACCCTGGGGGGCGCTGCCAGATCCCTTGGCCTCCTCGGGGCCCTCGGGACCCTCGGGACCCAGGCGCAGGTAGCGGCCGTGCTGGGGACTCGGGCGTCAGGGGTAGAGATCGCTGCTCCACAGCGCCCGGGGTGCCGCTTCCCGCAGGGTTCAGCTGCCGTGCAGGCTGCGCTCGCCAGTGGAAGTGGGTCTACTCGGTCCCAGGAGAGTCAGAGCCCCGTGGCCGTCGCTGTGGGGTGCGCTTGGCACAGGCCAGAGAGCCGGCCCAAAATCCTGAGGGTTGCAAAGGCTCTTTCTTTTTCTTTTCTTTTTTCTTTTTTTGTTGTTGTTGAGACAGAGTCTCACTCTGTCACCCAGGCTGGAGTGCAGTGGCGCGATCTCGGCTCACTGCAACCTCCGCGTCCCGGGTTCAAGCGATTCTTGTGCCTCAGCCTCCGGAGTAGCTGGGATTACAGGCGTGTGCCACCATGCCTGGTTAATTTTTGTATTTTTAATAGAGTCGAGGTTTCACCATGTTGACCACGCTGGTCTAAAATTCCTGACCTCAGGTAATCCACCCGCCTCGGCGTCCCAAAGTGCTGGGATTACAGGGGTGAGCCACCGCACCAGGCGCAAAGCCTCTTTCCAGTGCTGAGCTGGATAAAGTCTACCAAACTGAAAGGTTCTCCAAGGCTGTAGCTGGCTGGCTGAGAAATTATGGTGTTTGTTTAGCCCATCTTAGGACTTGGGCTATCCCAGGTGACTGAGTTTTGCTGTCAGAAAATCAGCAAGCTTCATACCTCCCAAGGTTCTTCTCACTCTTCCTTTTCTCCATTGATGGTAACTTGTCTTCTCAGTTGCTCAGGCCAGAAACCTCAGTTACCTTCTTCTCTTACGTGTTTCACATCCAGACCATCAGCACATCCGGGTGGCTCTGCCTTCAAGATAGATCCAGAATCTAGGTCCTTTCCAATGCCTCCACCACGGCCACCTGGCCCAGGCCACCCTCCTCTGCCACGAGGGTTTTTGCCATTGTCCTCCCTGGCTTCCTGTGGTTGTGATCAGAGACCTCATCCCTCTCAGCCTTCTCAAGGGCTTCTGTTTGTTCAGAATCAAGGTCATGGCCCTCCTGAGGGGCGAGGATCTCCTTCCCCCAGCCACACTGGCCTCCTGTTCCTCCCCAACAAGGCCAGGCCTGTGCACCCAGTCCTGATCCTGTCCCTGTCAGTCCGTCTTCTGCTTGCAGGAGCCTGGAGGAGACGCCGGGGGTCAGTCCTACGTGTGGGCTGGTCTCCGTGCTTGGGCATCTTTGGGCTCCGTAGATGAGGCTCGTGCGGCCACAGAGCTGCTTCTCTCCCTGCTGCTGCTCCTAGGTTCATTGTCCGTTCTGTCAGTTGAAGCACTGAGACTTGAGGGATAAGCAGGCCTGGGAAGAAGGTCTTTGGGATTGCCTCTGGGGCAATCCTCTTCCAGCACCCTTGGTGGGTAGCACGTGGTGGGGCTTTCCTGTGGTTCCTGCACAGGTCTCCCTTAGAAAATGAGTAAGAGCAGGGCCCACGCATCCAGCCAGGACGAGGGTCATGTGAGTGAATCCTGAAAAGCCGCTCGGGAGCACCCAGTCCTTGCTGAGTGGGGCAGGAAGCAGGGGTCCCTTTGGGGGTCGCCCAGAAGAACAGCCAACCCAGCGCCCCCTCCCTGCTGAATTCCTCTCAGCACCCTCACCTTTGAGTTCCAGGCCCGTGGCGTCATCCCTCACACTTAGTGGGATGAGAGACTGAACCCTTCCAGGAACCTTCTAAAGGGGTCTCCTGGCCACTACACAGGCTACTGTGAAGGCCCGGCCTCTCCTCAGGGAAGCGGGATCTTACTTTCCGTTCAAGCCCCGCCTACCCCTGGGCTCCTCACGCTCTGCCTGCTCTGAGACCCTGCATCCCTTTTTCATTTTCTCCCTCGTGCTCCTTGTCTCCTTCACACACTCCTCACACCAGGGCACCGTGCCTCCCATGTGAGCTGTTTTCAGCCTTGCTGTGGGGCACGAGGCCTCTGGCTTTGCTTGCGCCCTGCCTGGCCCCTCTTGGTTCTCCTTTTTCTGCAGGAACTTTTCTGTAGAGGCTTCTGAGGCTGGATCTCACAGTATGACATTTGCCAGTTGCTTGGCCATTTTCTCCCCCTCTTGACAGGCCCTCCAGGATTAGCTGCGGCCACCAGAAGCAAGTGCAGATATGGAGCGTGCATTCTGCTGAAAGCTTAGCAAGGCGCTGTTGGAGGGAGGCCACTGATAAGTCTCATTCTGTTGTCCTCAGAGCCCCCCAAGATGAACCCAGTGGTGGAGCCACTGTCCTGGATGCTGGGCACCTGGCTGTCGGACCCACCTGGAGCCGGAACCTACCCCACACTGCAGCCCTTCCAGTACCTGGAAGAGGTTCACATCTCCCATGTGGGCCAGCCCATGCTGAACTTCTCGTAAGTTGTCTCCCTCCACCCCACCCTGCTTGACTCGTGGGCCACCTAGGTCTCTGAAAAGAATTCCAGACTGATCAAAGACAGACAAAGGCCAAGCAGGAAGGTGTAAAAGGAACTTGTCCATCTATTTCAGAAAGGCATCCTCTTGCCTGAATGTGCAACTGAGGCACAGAGTTGGTAAAAATGGTACTTTCTGGTTTTGTTATATTTTTGGTGATATTAAGCTGACCACCAAATTACAGGCTTATTAATCCAAACATAAAAACAAATGCATATACTTAATTTATGTATCAAAATAAATCACGTGGCCAGTGCGGTAACTCATACCTGTAATCCCGGTACTTTGGAGGCCAAGTCAGGAGGATTGCTTGAGCTCAGGAATTCAAGACCGGCCTGGGCAACATAGTGATACCTTGTCTCTACTATAAGTATTTATTTAGCCAGGTGTGGTGACACATGCCTGTAGTCCCAGCTACTCGAGAAACTGAGGTGGGAGGATTGCTTGAACCCAGGGAGGGCCAAGGCTACAGTGAGCCGTGATCATACCAGTATACTCCAACCTGGGTGACAGAGTGAGACCCTGTCTCAGAAAAAAGAAAAAATTAGTCACCAAGTATTACTGAAAGTAATAGTGCATGGTTGTATTTTATACGCCCTGACTTATCTGGGATCACAAGGAAGCTGTTAGTATGTGGTTCTCATATTCTTACCATACAAGAAAGCAGAAGCCCCTTGAGGTCCTTCAGCTATCACTTCCTACCACCTCCACCCCACAGTTGGAGAAATTGCTTTTAGGGAGACAGCAATGTAGGCCTCTGAAGTAGAGGAAAGCCATCAGGGATGGGGAATGGTTGAAGTATGTTTATTTTCTAATCATAGAAGTAATACACAGTTTTTTTAAAGTTTCAGCAATAAAATATAAAAAGCAAACTCTTCCCTCCTCAGTCTTCATTACATAACTGTATGTTAAGAATCTGGGCCGGGTTTGGTGACTCACGCCTGTAATCCCAGCACTTTGGGAGGCCGAGGTGGGCGAATCACAAGGTCAGGAGATCAAGACCATCCTGGCTAACACAGTGAAACCCTGTCTCTGCTAAAAATAAAAAAAAATTAGCCGGGCGTGGTGGCGGGCGCCTGTAGTTCCGGCTACTCGGGAGGCTGAGTCAGGAGAATGGTGTGAACCCAGGAGGCGGAGCTTGCAGTGAGCCGAGATGGTGCCACTGCACTCCAGCCTCTGGGCGACAGGGAGAGACTCCGTCTCAAAAAAAAAAAAAAAAAAAAGAATCTTACTAATCCAACTTGGTACTATTTGTATAATGCCTAGCAGTTTCAGAACTGGGCTGGGCTCCTGACTCTCGGACCCCCAGCTGTGATACCCTCTGTCCCCTTTTAGAAGATCTCATTGTTTTTATAAATATCTCATACTTTTTTACATTATTCTTGATTGAATGGATGAGGTCAAAGTAATATATCTGCACATAAACCGAAAGGTGAGATTCTGGATAATAGAAAATACCCCAGAACCGAGGCAGTCTTTTTTAAACTCTAGATTGTAACCCACTAAAAGGTCAGAAAGTCAATTTTGTGACTAGCATTTGAAGAAAAATGAACCAGAATGGAAAATATATTTCAGTCAATGTGATGGTATATGTGTTTGTGTGTGTGTCCTAGAGTATGGTATAAATGTATTTCTTTTTTTTTTTTTGAGACGGAGTCTCGCTCTGTCACCCAGGCTGGAGTACAGTGGCTGGATCTCAGCTCACTGCAAGCTCCGCCTCCCGGGTTTATGCCATTCTCCTGCCTCAGCCTCCCGAGTAGCTGGGACTACAGGCGCCCGCCACCTCGCCCGGCTAGTTTTTGTATTTTTTAGTAGAGACGGGGTTTCACCATGTTAGCCAGGATGGTCTCGATCTCCTGACCTCGTGATCCACCCGTCTCGGCCTCCCAAAGTGCTGGGATTACAGGCTTGAGCCACCGCGCCTGGCCTAAATGTATTTCTTTGTCAGGGTTATGTTAGTGAGCATGCACCATTCTCTAAGGTGTAGCACTGTCACTAGCCCAGCAGCAGTTTAGCTTGGCCAGGCGCAGTGGCTCATGCCTGTAATCCCAGCACTTTTGGGAGGCCGAGGTGGGTGGATCACTTGAGCCCAGGAATCCGAGACCAGCCTAGGCAACACAGTGAGACCCTGCCTTAAAAATAAATAAATAAATAAATAAGAAGTTTATCTTGGCCAGGTGTGGTGGCTCACACCTGTATTCCCAGCACACTGGGAGGCCAAGGCGGGTGGATCGCTAGAAGTCAGAAGTTTGAGACCAGCCTGGCCAATGTGGTGAAATTGTGTCTCTGCTAAAAATAACTACAAAAATTAGCTGGGTGTGTGGCCGGGCATGGTAGCTCACGCCTGTAATCCCAGCAGTTTGGGAGACCAAGGCAGGCGGGTCACCTGAGGTCGGGAGTTTGAGACCAGCCTGACCAGCATGGAGAAACCCGATCTCTACTGAAAATACAAAACTAGCTGGGTATGGCGGCGCATTCCTGTAATCCCAGCTACTCGGGAAGGTTGAGGCAGGAGAATCGCTTGATCCTGGGAGGCTGAGGTTGCGGTGAGCCAAGATCGCGCTATTGCACTCTAGCCTGGGCAACAAGAAAGCAATGCCGTCTCAAAAAAAAAAAAAAAAAGCTGGGTGTGGTGGTGCATGTCTGTAATCCCAGCTACTTGGGAGGCCGAGGCAGGAGAATCACTTGAACCCAAAAAGGAGAGGTTGCATGAGCTGAGATCATGCCACTGCACACCAGCCCTGAGTGTCAGAGAAAAAAAAAAAATTGTCTCTAAGAATCATAGAGATGGAGTCCCTGTAGGAACTCATAAGGTTGGTGAAATGATAAATGAGGCTTTTTTTTTTTTGTCTTTATTTTTGTAGCAACAGGGTCTGTGTTGCCCAACCCTGTCTCAAATTCCTAGGCTCAAGAAATCTACCTGAGTGGGCCTCTGGAATTGCTGGGGTTATAGCCCTGAGTCACCATGCCAGCGAGTTAGTTTCTAAGCCATGGGTTTGTGCCCTCAGTTCAGGATGCACACGCCTGTCTTCTACTGTTGAGTATTTGCACTAATGATGAAGGGTGATAAGAAACCATACCATAACTCAGCACCTGTTCTGTTTCTTACCATAGGAATTGATTAGATTCTTACACAAGAACATAGCTCAAAAGAGAAAGGTTGTGTCAGGGTGAAGCTGACTGCAAGGGAATGCTCAGGGCTGACACTGTGTGAGGCCTGGGCTAATGGACCTAGGGCAAGGATATGCCCTGAGGTGATTAAGAACAAGTCCTGTCTTCAGGAGCTGAGGGTCAGCAGGTAAGACAGACCCAGCCAAAATGAGCACAGTGGTGGAGGGGGCAGGCAGGTGTGTGGGTGTGGCTGGAGCAGCCCATCTTCGGGAGTGGAGGGTCAGCAGGTAAGACAAACACAGCCAAAATGAGCAGAGTGGTGGTGGGGACGGGCAGGTGTGTGGGCGTGGCTGGAACAGCCGCCTGGAGGGCAGCATGGATAGTCCTGGCATCCACGCAGCCCACACCATGTTGGAGGCCAGTGCCTAGGCTTCCCATCCCCAACTTCCCATCCAGGTTCAACTCCTTCCACCCGGACACGCGCAAGCCGATGCACAGAGAGTGTGGCTTCATCCGCCTCAAGCCCGACACCAACAAGGTGGCCTTTGTCAGCGCCCAGAACACAGGTGAGGCCTGGTCTGTAGGGTGGGGGTGCTGGCCATGGGAGGCCACTGCCTGCATTCTAAGCAGGGGTGCGGGGACGCCCATTGGCAACCCTGCTGAGGCATGTGCTGGTGGGGACCATGGGGATGGCCCTGAGTGATAACAGTGGTTGTGGGAGCCTGCGGGGCCGTCTGTGTAGCTGCAGAGGCCTCTGCACACAGGTTGTGTGTGTGCAACTCCCCGACCATGAGAGGGCCCGTTTGCCCAGTGCCGTATCGGCAGAAATGGTCATGAGCTCTGTGCATTCATTAGGAACCACTGGAAAACAGGCCGGCCGCTGTGGCTCACGCCTGTAATCCCAGCACTCTGGGAGGCCAAGGCGGGCGGATCACGAGGTCAGGAGTTCAAGACCAGCCTGGCCAACATGGTGAAATCCCGTCTCTACTAAAAATACAAAAATGAGCTGGATGTGGTGGTGCACGCGTGTAATCCCAGCCACTTGGGAGGCTGAGGCAGGAGAATCACTTGATTCTGGGAGGTAGAGGTTGCAGTGAGCCAAGACTACGCCACTGCACTGCAGCCCGGGCAATAGAGCGAGATTCTGTCTCAAAAAAAAAACCAGCCTGCGTGACTCTAGATCAGTGTTTCTTCCTGGACGTCCATCCCCACCTGCCACTGCATGTACTAGGGGTGGTTCTGCCAGGCTGATTGATGGGTGGAGGTGGGAGGGCTGGGGCCCCGGGCACCTCTGGAGAGGGGGCCTTCCATAGAGCACCTGGCTGTGCTGTGAGGAGAGTTGTGGCTTTCCCTCTGTATCCACAGGGTGAAGCAGGGAGGAGAGGAAGTATCGTTGCCCCCATGGCTGCAGAGTTGGGGTCTCCTGTGGAGTCCTGGCTTGCAGGCAAGGAGAGTCAAGGCTGCCTCTCTGCGAGCCGAGCAGCTGCTGGGTGAGCTGACCGCCTTTCCCTTGCAGGTGTGGTAGAGGTGGAGGAGGGCGAGGTGAACGGGCAGGAGCTGTGCATCGCATCCCACTCCATCGCCAGGATCTCCTTCGCCAAGGAGCCCCACGTGGAGCAGGTGAGCCCCTCCCAGCCCTGCCCCAGCACCCTCCTGTCTTGTGTTTGCAGAGGTCTGTGGAGTCAGCCTTTTCCTCCACCGTGAGGCAGTGCGTGTGTTGCCACTGCGTCTCACAGGCCTGTCCTCACTGTCTCATTCTTTCCCTTCTCGGACCATCCCAGGGTGGACATTCCCTCATTTCATTGCCGACTCCTCAGCTGGTGGGTGGTTCGGTTTATTTGAAGTTTGTTGTTAGTTACGAACATCGTTTTACATTTGGGTTGTCCACGTCTGCAGCTATATCCGTATGTATAGATAAAATTTTCCCAGTTAAATTTCTGGATCAAAGGACAGGTACATTTTTAATTTGATACACGCTATCAGATTGTATTTCTTCATGATTATCCTCCCACTATCCCTTGCATGAGGGTAACTTGTTCCCCACTCCTTAACAACATGGTGTATTTTCAGAATTTCGGTCCTTTCAAATCTGAGAGATAAAAGATGAAATATCACTCATGTTCTGAATCTCACTTAGAAGCGGGAGGGCTCATTCCCCATGCTCACTGGCCGTTTGTGCTGCTTATTCTGTGTACTTGATGTTCAAAGTCTTTGCCTGTTTTTCTATGGATTGCCCCTTTTTTGAGGCGGAGTTTTGCTCTTGTTGCCCAGGCTGGAGTGCAGTGCCGGAATCTCCACTCACCACAACCTCCGCCTCGGTTCAAGCGATTCTCCTGCCTCAGCCTCCCAGATAGCTGGGATTACAGGCGTGCACCACCATACCCAGCTAATTTTGTATTATTGGTAGAGACAGGGTTTCTCCATGTTGGTCAGGCTGGTCTTGAACTCCCGATCTCAGGTGATCCACCCACTTTGGTCTCCCAAAGTGCTGGGATTACAGGCATGAGCAACTGCGCCTGGCCGGATTGTCCTTTTTTTTTTTCAAGGATTTGTGGGAGCTTTCTATATGCCATGGGTTAATCTGTCATCTGCTTTATTTGCGACACATATTTCCCTAGAGTGTGACCTGGTCCATGATGGGTTGTACCCCACAGGTGCTCAGCTTTCCTATTGTTGCCTCTGGGCTGTTTCCTTTACAATGTTTGGATTTGGGTTCCTGCTAAGAAAGTTGTTGTCCACTCCAAAATGATAAAAACATTCTCTCATTTTCTTTTTTTGTTGTTTTTTTTTTTTGAGACAGAGTCTCGCTCTGTCACCCAGGCTGGAGTGCAGTGATGCGATCTCAGCTCACTGCAAGCTCCGCCTCCCAGGTTCACACCATTCTCCTGCCTCAGTGTCCCGGGTAGCTGGGACTACAGGCGCCCGCCACCATGACCAGCTAATTTTTTTGTATTTTTGGTAGAGACAGGGTTTCACCATGTTAGCCAGGATGGTCTCGATCTCCTGACGTCATGATGCACCCGCCTCGACCTCCTACAGTGCTGGAATTACAGGCATGAGTCACTGCGCCCAGCCTGTTCTTTCATTTCTTGTATTCTTACAGCTTTCCTTTTTACATTAACACCTAGACCTTTAATCTCTCTCACATTTGTTTTTTGAGTGATGCAGCGTATAATTCTAACTTTTCCAGATGAGTGGCCCAGTGGTCCCAACACCACTCATTGAATTCATCCTGACCCCACAGATTTGGAGTGTCATACATATATTAAGCCACATCCACATAAATATAGGGGTCTGTTTGTTTTTTTCTTTTTTCTTTTTTTGAGAAGGAGTCTTGCTCTGTTTCCCAGGCTGGAGTGCAATGGTGCAACCTCAGCTCACTGAAGTCTCCACCTCTCTGGTTCAAGTGATTCTCCTGCCTCAGCCTCCCGAGTAGCTGGGATTACTGGCACACGCCACCACACCGGGCTAATTTTTGTATTTTTGGTAGAGATGGGGTTTTGCCATGTTGGCCAGGCTCGTCCCAAACTCCTGACCTCAAGTGATCCGCCTGCCTCAGCCTCCCAAAGCGCTGGGATTTACAGGCGTGAGCCACTGTGCTCAGCCTTGTTTCTGTGTCTTCCTTTGCTTGTCCACTTCATTACCAGTAACACATTTTTAGCTCTCACAGCTGTATATTACATGTTAATGTCTAAGGGAACGTGTCCCACATTTTTCCTCCAAATTTTCTTAGTCATTCTTAAGCACTTTCTCTACTAGATGAACTTTTGAATAAACATCTCAAGGTTTATAAAATGTACATCAAGACCGCATTGAATACATGAGTGAATTTGGGAAGAATTGACATATTTTCATGGATAACAATATACAGCAGCATGGCAGTGTATTATGGTGACTGTAGGTCATGTTTTGTGTATTATAGTATATATAAAAGCTTTATTTCTTCGTAGTTTTAATCATATAGGTCTTGTACCTTTCATGTTAGGGTAAACTCAAGTGCTTTATCATTTTTGTTGCTTGTAAGTACAGTTTTTTTTTTCCGTTTAATCTTCAAATTGATTATTGGTCATTGTGTGGATACTTCTGATTTCCCTGTGTCGAACTGGGCCACTTGTGTAACTTTGGGACAGCCAGGATCTTAGGTACAGCATGGAGAGAACAGCAGGCATGAATGTTGCTTGTCCCTGACTCTAGTGGAAATAGATCTGTGTGTCACCACCTGTAAGATGCTCACGGTAAATTACTTATTGGTAGATAAGAAGGTAGCCTTTTTATTTTTGAGACGGAGTCTCACTCTGTTGCCCAGGCTGGAGTGCAGTGGCACAATCTCGGCTCACTGCAACCTCCGCCTCCTGAGTTCAAGTGATTCTCATGCCTCAGCCTTCCGAGTAGCTGGGGTTACAGGCGTGCACCACCATGCCCAGCTAATTTTTGTATTTTTAGTAGAGACGGGGTTTCACCATGTTGACCAGGCTGGTCTCAAATTCCTGACCTCAAGCAATCCACCTGCCTCAACTTCCTAAAGTGCTGGGATTGGGCATGAGCCATGGCGTCCAGCTGGATAACCTTTTTTGTAAGTTGTAAAATTTTTCTACTTTTTTTTTTTCCAGTGCAGGTGCATGTCTTGGTTAAGGCAGTCTTTTTCAAGTTAAGAAGATTCAGTTTCTAGTAGGTTAAGAATTGTATTCAGGGGCCGGGCGTGATGACTCACGCCTGTAATCCCAGCACTTTGGGAGGCCAAGGCGGGTGGATCATGAGGTCAGGAGATCAAGACCATCCTGACTAACACGGTGAAACCCCGTCTCTACAAAAAATACAAAAAATTAGCCGGGTGTGGTGGCAGGCACCTGTAGTCCCAGCTACTTGGGAGGCTGAGACAGGAGAATGGCGTGAACCCAGGAGGTGGAGCTTGCAGTTAGCCAAGATAGCGCCACTGCACTCCAGCCTGGGTGACAGAGCAAGACTCCATCTCAAAAAAAAAAAAAACATTTGTATTCAGGAATGAATTTTGAATTTCATTAAATGCTTTTATAACCTTTTGGGGATGAGTCTATGTTTTCCCCACTTGCCTTCCTCTTGAAGCTGTTAATGCAGTAAATCAGGTGTCCTCAACCCCAGGCTGGCTGTGGCCTCTTAAGAACCAGCCCTCACTGCAGGAGATGAGTGGCCAGCAGGTGAGTTAGCATGACCACCTGAGTTCCACCTCCTGTCCATCAGGTGGCAGCATTAGATTCTCATAGGAGCGCAAACCCTGCTGTGAATTGCACATGTGAGGGATCTAGGTTTCCCTCGTAATGAGAATCTAATGCCTGATGATCTGAGATGGAACAGTTTCGTCCCGAAACCACCCCTACCCCCCAAGCTGTGGAAAATTGTCTTCCACGAAACTAGTTCCTGGGGCCAAAAAGTTTGGGGGCTGCTCTAATAAATTATATTAATATATATTAATAGCTCATCAGTGCTGGGCCATGTTTGTTTTCGGGGATAACCCTAAGTTGTCATGATATGTTGGTTTTAGACATCGTTGTCCATTTTGATATTGGAGTTATTCACAGGCTAACTGGGAGCTTCTTAGTTTTTGCAGATGTTCGCTGGCAAAGGGTGGCCCCATGGGAGTTGGTCGGCCTCTCTGGGAAGATGTCTGGGAACCAGACCTCAGCTGTGTTTTTACTTTGTTCCATGACTGCTCATCTCTCCACATTCTTACTTGGCTTCATCTGCAGATTCATTGTTCTCCTGGAAAAGTGTCCGTTTCATGAGATTTTCAGAATTTTTAGAAGCAGTAATAGATACTGTTTTCTCTTGATCTGCCATTCTATGTCACTTCTCTTTTATTGATGTTTTGTGTGTGTTTTCTCTTTTTCTTGATCATACTTGCCAAAGGTTATCTATTTTACCAGGATTTTTGTTTGTTTGTTTGCTTGTTTATTTTTGCTAAATAACTAGATTTGGGTTTTATTAATTAAAAAGTGCCTCTTTTTCTGCAAATGGAGAGAGACAATGGAGTTGGGAAGCCTGGGTGTGGTGCTCAGGGGAAGGCACTGTGCCATGCAGCGCCTGCACCCCGGAGGCTTTGGGGTCCTCTGCGGAGTGACTTAACAGACAGAAGCTGGAAGCACAACCTGAGGGGCTGGGCCTCCCCGTTGGGTTGACATCAGCAGGACCAAGGAAACCAGGAAGCACACGCAAGGCAAGGACCTTGAGGCCAGAAGGAGAGAAGGAAGCAAGGCCGGGTCTTGGAGGGCCTGTCTGTCCTACTGGGCCTGTGCGGATGTGTAGGGAGCTGTCCCTGTTATTACCGTGTTGGGGGAGTTTCCTGGGACTTCTTTGTAGCCAAATACAAAGTCAGTGTTTCTCATCTTTCCAGTGAGTGTTGGGGGAAATGTGTCTTCCTTGTTGAGTTCCGAGTTCTGTAACTTTATGTGCTGCATAAAGAAGTTTTACAGCTGGGCACAATGGCTCACGCCTATAATCCCAGCACTTTGGGAGGCTGAGGCGGGTGGATCATCTGAGGTCAGGAGTTCAAGATCAGTCTGGCCAACCAGGTGAAACCGTCTCTACTAAAAATACAAAAATTAGCCAGGCATGGTGGCGGGTGCTTGGAATCCCAGCTACTTAGGAGGCTGAAGCAGGAGAATCGCTTGAAACTGGTAGGCTGAGGTTGCAGTGAGCCAAGATCGTGCCATTGCACTCCAGCCTGGGTGACAAGAGCAAAATTCCATCTCAGGGAAAAAGAAAACAGTTTCCCTCAGTGACCGACTGACTCCATGTATGATGGTGGGGCCATAAGATTGTAATGGAGCTGAAAAATTTCTGTTACTTCATGAGTAACAGAAGCCATTTAATGTAGCACAATTACTTTTTAAAAATAAAAATATTTTCATAAATTTAATGCAGCCTAACTGTACTGTATTTGTAAAGTTTATGGTAGTGTGGTCATGTCCTAGACCTTCACATTCACCCACCACTAGCTCACTGACTTACCCAGAGCAACTGCCAGTCCCACCAGCTCCTCTCACAGTGCATGCCCTAGACAGGTGGACTTCTTGTTGTTGTTTTTGAGACGGAGTCTCGCTCTGTCGCCCAGGCTGGAGTGCAGTGGTGCGATCTCGGCTCACGGCAAGCTCTGCCTCCCGAGTTCATGCCATTCTTCTGCCTCAGCCTCCCAAGTTACTGGGACCACAGGCATCCGCCACCACATCCGGCTAATTTTTTGTATTTTTTAGTAGAGACGGGGTTTCACTGTGTTAGCCAGGCTGCTCTCAAACACCTGACCTCGTGATCTGCCCACCTCAGCCTCCCAAAGTGCTGGGATTACAGGTGTGAGCCACCGCACCTGGCCTAAAAATCTTTTATACTGAATTTTTACTGTACCTTTCCTATGTTTAGATGCACAAATACTTTGCATTGTGTTACAGTTGCCTATAGTACATAGTACAGTCTATATATTGTACATATACATATACATGTGACTACATGCTGTGCAGGTTTTTCCAGCCAAGGAGTGATGGGCTGTCCCAGAGAGCCAAGGTGTGGAGGCGGCCATTCCATGTAGGTTTGTGTAGGTGCACGCTGCGATGTTTACACAATGATGACATCACCGAATGGCACATTTCTCAGAATGTTTCTGTCCTTAAGCAATGCATGGCTGTTTGTCTTTAAATCAGACTTCCTAATCATATGATTGAAATTCTCTTTGGCCTTTTTTTTCTTCTTCATCTGTCAGTTTGAGAGTTCTGTTACACAAACAGCGTTCCCACTCAACTGACCCTTATTTCTTGTTCCGTAGAGGTGAACGGTCTCAACTCTTTTAACTGAGTCATTTAGTTTTTAGCTCCATATTTAGCCATGAGGTGTGTTGATTGCTCCCTCTTGATTGTCGATTGCCGCCTACGCCTTATTGACAGAGCGCCGGCTCACCGTGGATGAAGATTCTGCTCCCGTACCCCCCAAGTCAGCTCCCATGCATGTCCTACTCCCGCCTTCCCGGAGAGTGTGTGTCCTGATTTTACTGGGTTACCATTGTTACAGCTGAGCCCCCACACTCAAAGCCAGATCACGGGCTCCACAATACAGCGGACCCCCACACTCGCAGCCAGATCACGGGCTCCACAATGGCTGTTCCTTGTCAGCATACCCTTTTTGAGTTAAAAATGTTACTTTGTTTGTTTGCTTAATGTCTACACGCTTATCCCTGAGTCAGCACCGTGCGTTCTCTTAATGTCTACACGCTTATCCCTGAGTCAGCACCGTGCGTTCTGCCGGTATCTAAAACTCAGCTTGGGCACTCCTGAATTCCACCTGCAGAACTCTTTCAGAGCTACTTGGTCTGCTCTGTTGAGACCAAGGAGTAGAGCTGCCATCCTGAGACTCCCTCCCCACTGCCCCCGCTTCTCCTGGAACTCCTGAAGTGACCTTTTGTTTTCTGATCTCCCTTTCTTTTTCTTCTTTTTTGTGAGATGGAGTCTCGCTCTGTCGCCCAGGCTGGAGTGCAGGGGCACGATCTCGGCTCACTGCAAGCTCCGCCTCCCGGGTTCACGCCTTTCTCCTGCCTCAGCCTCCGGAGTAGCTGGGACTACAGGCGCCGCCACCTCGCCTGGCTAGTTTTTTGTATTTTTTAGTAGAGATGGGGTTTCACCGTGTTAGCCAGGATGGTCTCGATCTCCTGACCTCGTGATCCACCCACCTCGGCCTCCCAAAGTGCTGGGATTACAGGCTTGAGCCACCGCGCCCGGCCCTGATCTCCCTTTCTTTTTCCTCCTATCTCTTGCTCTGTTTTCTGGGGAGGTTTCCTCGTTGTTGACGTCCAGCAGTTGTGTGAAACATTTTGTTTTGCTGTTGAACTCTTAACTCCATGAGCCCCTTTGTCTTCCATGCACCTCGTTCTTGGCGTCCTGTTCTCGTTTCATTCATGGACACAGCAATTTCTCTACCTCCCCAAGGACATTAATGGTAGGCTTTAGTTTTCTTCTTCCTCCACCATATCTGTATTCCTTCCAAGTTGCTTTTTTTTTTGAGTTGGGAGTCTCGCTTTGTTGCCCAGACTGGAGTACAATGGCATGATCTCAGCTCACTGCAACCTCCACCTCCCAGGTTCAAGCAATTCTCCTGCCTCAGCCTCCCGAGTAGCTGGGATCACAGGCATGTGACACCATGTCCGGCTAATTTTTGTATTTATAGTAAAGATGGGGTTTCACCATGTTGGCCAGGCAGGTCTCCAACTCCTGACCTCAAGTGATCTGCCCACCTCAGCCTTCCCAGAGTGTTGGGATTACATGGGTGAGCCACTGCGCCCGACCTTTTTTTTTTCCCCCCTTTTTTTTTTTGAGACAGTCTCACTCTTGTCAGCCAGGCTGGAGTGCAGTGGCATGATCTCGACTCACTGCAACCTCTGCCTCCCAGATTCAAGTGATTCTCCTTCCTCAGCCTCCTAAGTAGCTGGAATTACAGGCTTGTGCCACCATGCCTGGCTAAATTTTATATTTTTAGTAGAGACGGGGTTTCACCATGTTGGCCAGGCTGTTCTCAAACTCCTGACCTCAGGTGATCCGCCCGCCCCAGCCTCCCAGAATGCTGGGATTACAGGCGTGGGCCACCATGCCCCACCCCAAGTTGCTTTTAATTTTATGTTTGTTTGTTTGTTTTGGTTCTGGATTGCATCTTATAGGCCGCCTTTAGATATCTGGGGTCCCTCAGACCACCCCCAGCCAGGTTCACTAGGAGGCCTCATAGGACGTGGCAGGAGCTGACACAGAGCACGGTCAACACAGGGCAGGGCGCGGGGCAGAGTCTGGAGGAAACAGGTGCGAGCTTCCAGCATCCTTTCCACGTGCAGCCCACGGGACACGCTCCGTTGCTCAGCATTATGTTGACATGAGTGAAATGTCCCAACCAGGGAAACCCTTCAGAACCTCAGCGCCAAGGGCCATTCCAGGGCTGGTCTCACAGCAGCCTTTGCCTGGTTCTTGCTCCCAGTGTCCGGGCACAGCTGAGGCCCAGACTCTTGTGTCACCCTCTGCCGGGGGAGGGAGGCACAGTTGCCTCGGTACGGGGAGCTGGTGGTGGAAGCTGGGGAGTGACTGCTGCTGCCTTGTTGGTGTCCATAATGTTTGCTTGCCGTATACCTGTCACTCAGCTGTGTCTCATGTATTTCTTCTTTTTTTTTTTTTTTTTTTTGAGACAGAGTCTCGCTCTTGTTGTCCAGGCTGGACAGTGGTGCGATCTCAGCTCACGGCAACCTCCGCCTCCCAGGTTCAAGCGATTCTCTTGCCTCAGCCTCCTGAGTAGCTGGGATTACAGGCACGTGCCACCATGCTGGGCTAATTTAATATTTTTTAGTAAAGATGGGGTTTCTCCAGTCTCCATGGTGGTCAGACTGGTCTTGAACTCCCGACCTTAGATGATCTGCCCAGCTCAGCCTCCCAAAGTGCTAGGATTATAGGTGCGAGCCACTGCACCCGACGATCTTATGTATTTTTAATGGCTTTTTAAATATATAATGCAGTGCTGAGCGCAGTGGCTCACGCCTGTAATCCCAGCTCTTTGGGAGGCCAACGTGGGCATATCACCTGAGGTCAGGAATTTGAGACCAGCCTGGACAATGTGGTGAAACTCCGTCTCTACTAAGAATACAAAACAATTAGCCAGGCGTGGTGGCGGGCGCCTGTAATCCCAATTACTTAGGAGGCTGAGGCACGAGAACTGCTTGAACCTGGGAGGCAGAGGTTGTGGTGAGCTGAGATCACACCACTGCACTCCAGCCTGGCGACAGAGTGAGACTCTGTTATCGAAAACAAAAAAAGAAAAAGAAAGATATTCACATACTATTCAAATCACTCCAAGTGTGCAATTCTGTGGGTTTTAGTATATTCATAGCACTGTGTACCCATCATTACAATTAATTTTAGAACATTTATCTTTTGTGGCACAATCACAACTCACTGCAGCCTCAGCCCCCCTAGACTCAGGTGATCCTCCCACCTCAGCCTCCTCAGTAGCTGGGACTACAAATGCACACCACCACAACTGGCTAATTTTTTCATTTGTTTGTTTTTGATTTGGGGTTTTTTTTTGTTTTTTTTTTAAGAGAGGGTCTCGTTCCATCACCTAGGCTGGAATACAGTAGCAAGATCTTGGCTCACTGCAACCTCCGCCTCGCAGGCTCGAGCGATCCTCCCACCTCACCCTCCCTAGTAGCTGGGGCCACAGGCGTGCACCACCACGCCCAGCTTTTTTTTTTTTTTTTGTATTTTTAGTAGAGATGGGCTCTTGCCACCTTGCCCAGGCAGGTCTTGAACTCCTGAACTCAAGCAATATACCCACTTGGGCCTCCCAAAATGCGGGGATTACAGGCATGAGCCACCACACACGGCTAATTGATTTGTATATTTTGTAGCGACAAGGTTTTGCCATGTTGCCCAGGCTGGTCTCGAACTCCTGGACTTAAGCAGTCCTGCCTTGGCCTCCCAGAGTGCTGGACTTACAGGCGTGAGCCACAACCCCTGGCTAGAACATGTTTTATACCCCAGAAAGATACCTGGTACCTTTTAATTGTCAGCCCCAACTTCCATCTCCCCCAACCCCTGGCTGCTACTCATCTACCTTCTCTGCGGATTGCCTGTCCTGTCCTGAGCATGTCCTAGAACTGGGGCCGTAGACTGTCACTTAGTGTAAGGTTTCCAGGGTGTATCCAACTTGGAGCATGCCTCAGGCCTCACTCCTTTGCATGGCTGAATTATTCCATTGATGATGTGCTGTATTTTGTTCATCCATTCCTCATTGATGGGCAAGTTCGTTGTTACTGAATCTTGGCTGTTAAGAAGAATACTGTGCCTCGCATGGTGGCTCACGCCTGTAATCCCAACACTTTGTGGGGCTGAGGCAGGAGATCGCTTGAGCCCAGGAGTTCAAGACCAGCCTGGGCAACATAGCAAAACCTGTTTCTACAAAAAATGCAAAAAGTAACCAGGCTTGGGGATGCATGCCTGTAGTCCCAGCTACTGGAGAGGGTGAGGTGGGAGAATCACTTGAGCCTGGGAGCCGGAGGTTGCAGTGAGCAGTGATCATGCCACTGCACTCCAGCCTGGGTGACAGAGTGAGACCCTGTCTCAAAATAAATACATGAAATAATGCTGAATTGCCTCTGAAACACATTTTCAAGCAAACCTGCTGTTCTCAGCCTTCATCCACAGCCACTCACAGAGACGCTCAGGCCATGCCACGGAGCTTTTGTGGCATAAGGCAGGCTGTTCGCCTGTCCCCGCTGCTGCATTCAGCCTCGCCCTTCCTGGGTCGGCTGTGTCAGTTCCCCGTGTGCGTCTGATTTCCAGCCCCTTGCGTTCTGTGGCTGTATGCCACCTCTCCTCTCTCTCCTGTGGATTCACGCTGTGGACAGCATTTCTTCACTGCCATTCCGGTAGGGGGCCGTGCAGGAGCCACCGCGCCGTCCTCGCCCAGGAGGCCTCACCTCAGAGCTCTGTGCCGGGTTGCTTGCTGGGTGACAAGATTTTCATCTACATTTTATCTTTTTTTAAATTTTTTTACTTTTTATTTTATTACTACTTTTTTTTAGACAGAGCTTTGCACTGTCGCCCAGGCTGGAGTGCAGCAGCGCGATCTCGGCTCACTGCAGCCTCCACCTCCTGGGCTCAAGCGATTCTCCCACATCACCCTCCCAAGTAGCTGAGACTACAGGCGTGCAGGACCACTCCCAGCTAATTTTTTGTATTTTTAATAGAGATGGGGGTCTCACTTTGTTGCTCAGGCTGGTCTCAAACTCATGGCCTCAAGTGATCGACCTGCCTCGGCTTCCCAAAGTGCTGTGGTTATAAGTGTGAGCCATCATGCCTGGCCAGTTTTTCCTTTTAAGAACATGATATTTGGGTTATTGTTTCTCTGTAGTGTGAGGTAGCAGGTCCCATTTTCCCTTTTTTCCCCATACAGATGTCCTGAGGCCCTTGTTAAGCACTGTGGCCCTGCTGACTGCTGTTTGGGGCATTTCCCCTCCTTGGCTGTCAGGATTGATGCTGCCGGCCATAGCCTCAGACCTGGTGTCTGCACGTGGATGCAGAGGCACCCGGTTGTTCCCCCTCGCTCTGGAGGACTGGGCTGGAACCCCTTGAAGAGAGCGAGGCTTGTACTGGGGAAGTGAGGCCTTGCCTTAGCTTCTCCGTGGCATCTGGGGAATCAGGCTGGGATGGGACGTGTGAGTGTCTTTACTGTTTGTGTGGGTGTTGGTGGGCATGGCCCAGACTGCAGGCCCCACAGAGGGTGGCAGTGCCTTCGTGAGCTGTGGACTGAGTGTGGTGGAACCTGTGGGCTGCCGAGGGTCCCGGGCCGGCTTGCCCCGGGGACAGCTTGTCGCTCATGTCCAGTGACTGAGCAGTGGTGGCAGACCCCAGGGGAGAACTGAGCGTGTTTGAAGAGACTCATGTGACTCTTTGGGGGAGGGCCTGCGGGATCCCCAGGCTCCTACTGACCTGCACCTTCCCTGAGCTGTGTGTGTCTGTGCTTTATAACTTCAGGGCCCCGTGCGGTCTGTGCAGCATGTGCCTTGCAGCAGCCCTGAAAAGAGGCAGGTCCAGGCCCAGGCCCCATTTTACAGTGAGGCTCAGAGAGGCCCCCGGCCTGGCAGAGCCTCCCCAGCTTCCTGCCTTATGTGGGTGGCTGTGGACCTAACTTCGCAGCTGGGGCTGCCCCTGGCGACCTGTGATGTGAGCTTGAGCATCTTTTCACGTCATTGCCAGGCCATCCTCCAGCGAGGTGCCTGTTCAGGTCTGGTGACCATCTTCCACTGTGCCTTTTCTGGCTTTATATAATTTGTTCTTTATTTATTTATTTTTTTTTTTGTCAGAGTTCTTTATATAATTTGAATAAAGCTCTTTGTTAGCTAAATGTGTTGCAAATAGCTTTTTCAGTTTGCGATTATCTTTTGAGTTTTACAAATTGTTTTTGAAGAACAGAGGTTCTGGATTTTATGTGGTTCAGTTTGCCAGTCTCTTCCTTTATGGATTCTGTTTTTAATGTGTCCTAGTTAAGCAGTCTTTCCTTACTAACAGGTCAAAATATGTATTCTGAATTTTTCTGGAAGTTTCACAGTTCAACCTAAAATCTTTCCTTTAGATCATTAGTCCACCTGGGGTTGAGTTGGTGTGTATAGTGTGTGGTGCTGTCCCCTCTCCTTGTTCTCAGATGAGAGCCGGCTGCCCTGCACCCTGCCTGAAGAGCCTGGCTCCCCGTTCACCGACGCCCCCGCCCCCCGAGCCCCTCAGCATCCTTTATCAGAGGTCTGCTTCTGACTCTCTCTCTGGTTCCAGGTGGTCTGTTTGTCAGTCCCTATGCCAGTATCACGCTGTCTTCATTATCATGGCCTCTACTTTTTAAAAACCATCTCTGGCCGGGCGCAATGGCTCACGCCTGTAATCCCAGCACTTTGGGAGGCCAAAGTGGGCGGATCACGAGGTCAGGAGATCGAGACCATCCGGGCTGATATGGTGAAACCCCGTCTCTACTAAAAATACAAAAAAATCAGCTGGGCGTGGTGGCAGGCACCTGTAGTCCCAGCTGCTGGGGAGGCTGAGGCAGGAGAATGGCATGAACCTGGGAGGCGGAGCTTGCAGTGAGCCGAGATCGCGCCACTGCACTCCAGCCTGGGAGACAGAGTGAGACTCCATCTCAAAAAAATAATAAATAAAAATAAAAATCATCTCTATTGAGGTATACTTTATATGGAATAAATGCATACACTTCAAGTGTGCAGTTTGATACATTTGGACAAGCATATATAATCTTGTAATGCTGCCCCAGTCAAGACTGAGAACAGTCCCAGCACCCTAGAAAGGCCCTGTGCTCCACAGGCGGCCCCTGCTGCCCTCTCACAGCCCCCAGCCCGGTTTCTGCCACTGCAGACCGAGCAGCTCTGCGTGTCCTAGTGCCCATTATCATCATTTAAGCAGCTCTGTGTGTCTAGTGCCCATTGTCATCATTCGAGCAGTTCAGTGTGTCCTAGCGCTCCTCCTCATCAGCCGAGCAGCTCTGCGTGTCCTAGCGCTGCTCCTCATCAGCCGAGCAGCTCTGCGTGTCCTAGCGCTGCTCCTCATCAGCCGAGCAGCCCTGCGTGTCCTAGCGCTGCTCCTCATCAGCAGAGCCACAGCACAGGCACTTACTTGTTTCCGGTCTGCTTCCCTCACTGAAGCGCTCTCGAGATGGATGCGCTCTGCTGCATGTGCCGTGTCTGCTTGTTGCTGTGTGGTCCACCAGTGAGTGTGTCGGTTTTGTTTATCCTTCCTATTGATGGATGTTTATTTGATTTGTTTCCAGTTCCGGGCTATGATGAATGAAGCTGTAAGCATGTGTAGACCTAACTTTGTGTGGACACGTTTTTTTTTTTTTTCTCTTGGGTGCGTACCTGGGATTGGAACTGCTGGTTCTGTGGTAAGCACCAATCTCTTCCAGAGTGGCTGTCCCCCTTGACACCCCAGCAAGGTTGTCCCACAGCCTTGCCAAGGGTTGGCCTTTGAGTTTTATCCTGGCCACTACAAGGTGGTGTTTCATTGTGATATTTGCACTTCCCTGCTGAGTAACGATGCTGATCATCTTTTTGTTGTACTTATTTGCCACTTGTATTTTTTGTTTTGTGAAATGAACGTTCAGATCTTTTGCCCATTTGTTTGAGTGTGTGTGTTATTCCTGAGTTGTAAGAGTCTGTTGTTTGTTCTGGGTGTAAGTCCTTTATCAGGTGCACTTGCCAACAACATATTCCTATCCTGTGCTTTGCCTTTCTGTTTCCTAGACAGTTCCTTTTGAAGAACCAAATGTTTTTATGGTTTTGTTTTGTTTTGTTTTTTGAGACAGTTTGCTCTTGTTGCCCAGGCTGGAGTGCAATGACGTGATTTTGGCCCACTGCAACCTCCACCTCCCAGGTTGAAGCAATTATCCTGCCTCAGCCTCCCAAGTAGCTGGGATTACAGGCGCCCACCACTATGGCCAGCTAATTTTTTGTATTTTTAGTAAAGGCAGGGTTTCACCATGTTGGCCAGGCTGGTCTCGACCTGACGTCAGGTGGTCCACTCTCCTCAGTCTCCCAAGCACTGGGATTACAGACGTGAACCACCAGTCTAGAACCAAATGTTTTAATTCTGTTACCAAATGCCCAGTCTAGAACCAAATGCCCAGTCTAGAACCAAATGTTTTAATTCTGTTACCATTTCTTCTTCTCTAGTTAGTGCTTTTTGTGTCCTGTCTTAACATTTTTCACCTAGCCCAGGCAGTAAAGATTTTCACCTGCATTTTCTTCAACAAATTTCATAATTTTACTTTAAGATACATGCTATTTGGAATTACTATTTCTAGGTGGTATGAGGTAGTAGTCACGTTTTTTCCTCATACAGATACCTCGTTTCCAGCACCATTTGTTGAAAAGAGAACCCTTAACTTACTGAAGTATGCGGTGCTTTTGTCGAAAGTCAGCTCATTTCGTGTGTGTGGTGCTTCCCCAGGACTCTCTTCTGTCCCACTCTTCTCTATTTCAGTCTTTTTTTGGGGAGGGGGGGGGACGGAGTCTCGCTCTGTCACCCAGGCTGGAGTGCAGTGGCACGATCTCAGCTCCCTGCAAGCTCCGCCTCCTGGGTTTACGCCATTTTCCTGCCTCAGCCTCCCGAGTAGCCGGGACTACAGGCACCCGCCACCACACCCAGCTAATTTTTTGTATTTTTAGTAGAGACGGGGTTTCACCGTGTTAGCCAGGATGGTCTCAATCTCCTGACCTCGTGATCCGCCCACCTCGGCCTCCCAAAGTGCTGGGATTACAGGCCTGAGCCACTGCTCCCGGCCTCTGTTTCAGTCTTTATACTGTTACCATGCTGTCTTGATCACTAGCTTTTTTTTTTTTTTTTTGAGACGGAGTCTCGCTCTGTCGCGGCCCAGGCTGGAGCGCAGTGGCCAGATCTCAGCTCACTGCAAGCTCCGCCTCCCGGGTTTACGCCATTCTCCTGCCTCAGCCTCCCGAGTAGCTGGGACTACAGGCGCCCGCCACCACGCCCGGCTAGTTTTTTGTATTTTTTTTAGTAGAGACGGTGTTTCATTGTGTTAGCCAGGATGGTCTTGATCTCTTGACCTCGTGATCCGCCCGCCTCGGCCTCCCAAAGTGCTGGGATTACAGGCTTGAGCCACCGCGCCCGGCCGATCACTAGCTTTATATTGAATCAGGTGATAGAAGTTCCCCAACTGTTCTTCTTTTTCTTTTTTCCAAAATTGTTTTGGCTATCCTAGGACCGTTTGCATTTCCATATGAATTTCAGAATCAGCTTGTCAGTTTCTAGAAAAATTTTCATTGGAATTACTTGACTTTCTAAATTAATTTGGGAAGAAGTGCCATCTTAGGCAAACCAAGTCTTCCAATCCAGTGCCATGGTAAAGTGCTCCATTTATTTAGATCAGTCTCATCCTACATTTTCTTGTAGTTTTCAACGTATTGGTTTTGCACACATTTTGTTAAATTTATTACTAAGTATTTTGTGGTTTGGGATGCTATTATAAATGATTTTTTAATTTTCCGGTTATTTGTTGCAAGTATATAGAAGTACAATTGGCTGTTGTATATTGATCTTGTATCATGTGACTTTGTTAAATTCATTCATTTCTGTAGTTTGTTTCTTTCTTTTCCTGCTTTTCCTTCCCTCCCTCCCTCCCTCCCTCCCTTCCTTTCTTTCTCTCCTTTTTTCTTTTTTCTTTCAATAAAGACAAGGTCTTCTGTGTTGCCCAGGCTGGAGTACTGCGGCTATTCTCTAGTGATTTTTTTCTTTTTGTTTTTCTTTCTTTTTTTGAAATGGAGTTTCTCTCTTGTTGCCCAGGCTGGAGTGCAGTGCAACCTCCGCCTCCTGGGTTCAAGCGATTCTCCTGTCTCCGCTTCCTGAGTACCTGGGATTACAGGCATGTGCCACCACATCGGGCTAATTTTGTAGTTTTTTTTTTTTTTTCTTTGAACAGAGTTATTTAGAGATATGATACTTATTTTCCAAATATTTGAGAATTTTTTAAATAGATTCTATTGCTCAGGATTTTTAATTCAATTCTATAAAGCCCAGACAACATACCCTCTCTCTAATATTTTAGTCTGTTAAAAAATGTTGGAGACGCCGGATGCGGTGGCTCACAACTATAATCCCAGCACTTTGGGAGGCCGAGGTGGGCGGATCACAAGGTCAGGAGATCGAGACCTTCCTGGCTAACATGGTGAAACCACGTCTTTACTAAAAATACAAAAAAATTAGCCGGGTGTGGTGGCGGGCGCCTGTAGTCCCAGCTGCTCGGGAGGCTGAGGCAGGAGAATGGTGTAAACCCGGGAGGCGGAGCTTGCAGTGAGCCGAGATAGCGCCACTGCACACTCCAGCCTGGGCAAAGGGCAAAACTCCATATCAAAAAAAAAAAAAAAAAGGGTGGAGACTTATTTTATGCCCTAGTATATGGCCTAACTTCGTGAATATTTCATGTACACTTAACGAATGTAGCATTCAGTAGTATAAAAGCCCCCTCCATGGCCGGGCGTGGTGGCTCAAGCCTGTAATCCCAGCACTTTGGGAGGCCGAGATGGGCGGATCACGAGGTCAGGAGATTGAGACCATCCTGGCTAACACGGTGAAACCCCGTCTCTACAAAAAAATACAAAAAACCAGCCGGGCGAGGTGGCGGGTGTCTATAGCCCCAGCCACTCGGGAGGCTGAGGCAGGAGAATGGCATAAACCCGGGAGGCGGAGCTTGCAGTGAGCTGAGATCCGGCCACTGCACTCCAGCCTGGGTGACAGAGCGAGACTCTGTCTCAAAAAAAAAAAAAAAAAAGCCCCCTCCACAAGCTGGAAACCCTGGGATGCCAGTGTCATGGCTCAGTCCAAGTCCAAAGGCTTCAGAACCAGGGAAACCAATGGTGTCACTCTCAGTCCTGGGCCAAAGGCCTCAGATCCCTGAAGAGTGAGGAGGTGCTGGTGACATCTGGGAGTCCAAAGGTTGGGGAGCCTGGAGTTGTCCAAGGACAGGGGAGGAAGAGTGTATCCTAGCTCCAGCAAACAGATGGATGTATTTGCCTTGTCTTTGTTTTTATTTTCTCTGGGCCCCCAGCCTATTGGATGGTGCCCACCCTCATGGAGGGCAGATCTTCCTCACCTGGTCAGTCACCTCTGGAAACATCCTTTCAGACATACTCAAAATAATCCTTTACCAGGTTTCTAGGTGTTCCTTAATCTGGTCAATTTGACACCTAAAATTGACCATTACACCCACACCCATCCCTGGCTGCTTTCAAGTTTCTATTGTCTTGCCTTTGATTATCAGCCAAAGTTTTGCTGTGATAGAATTAGAATTTGTGGCTTGATATATTTTGTTAGACACAGAAAATTGGCCATCATCTGTTCAAATATTGCTCATGTTCCATTTTCTTTCCTGTCTCCTTCTGGGTCTCTGGTTACACATGTGTTCAGTCTTTTGCAATTTTCAATGTGTCCCTTATGCTTTCATCCATAGTTTCCATTATTCTCTAGGCTTCAATGTGGATATTTCCTGCTGATCATTTTCCAGTTTACTAATCCTTTCTTCATCTGTGTCTAATCTGCTGTTTATTTCATTATTGGGGCCTTAATTTGAGTGATTGTTTTTCAGTTACAGAATTTCTATTTTAATCTTTTTGATAAATTCTGTCGGCAGAAATTCTCCATATTCTGATAACTCCAATATTGGCATCCCCTGGGTGAGGGTGGGGGAGGTGTCTGTTTCCTGTTTTTTCTTTTGATCTTATCTCCATAAGGAGTTTTTCTTTTTTTCTTGGATTCTAGACATTATGTGTGAAAAATTGTAGAGATGACTTGAGGCTTCATTTGATGTTATCCTCACCAAAGAGTAGTTCTGTGCTTCTGCCTGTCAGTCATGGATGGACAGCTCGTGTTCAGAAGAGACTGAGCTGGTTTGAAACTGGACTACCAGCCTGTTTCTGGTTAACCCTTACTCCTGGGATGGGACCCTTCAGGGTGCCCACCCAAAGCTGGGGTGCTTTCCTGGGCCTCTCCTTTTTTTCATTTTTTCTTTTTTAGAAACGGAGTCTTGCTCTGTTGCCCAGGCTGAGGTGCAGTGGCGCAATCTCAGCTCACTGCAACCTCCACCTCCCAGGTTCAAGCAATTATCCTGCCTCAGCTTCCCGAGTATCTGGGACTCCAGGCGCATGCCACCACGCCCGGCTGGGCCTCTCCTCCTAGACGGACACCGAATTCCAGTGTTTGTCCCTCCAGCTCCGTGAGTCCCAGAAGGCCTCACTCAGCTTCTCAGCCTCTTAGCTACCACATCCCTCTTAGCCTCCACCCCTTGAACCTCTCGACTTCCAGGCAGCAAAAGCATCAGGGCCAGTTGCTCCAAATTGGGTTTCACCTCCACACTTCCTTTTCTCTGGGGTGGGTCCTTGCTGACTTGGTGGTTCTCTGACACCTTTAAAGAAACTTCTTAAAATCTGGGTTATCTGCGAGGGGGTTGGTCAGTTACAGAGTCGTCAGCCATGGCCAAAAGCAGAACTCCATTTCATCCACTTCTGGTGCCCCCCACCTGACCCCCCCCACATCTGGGACACTAGAGAGTGCGTGCCCATCGGAGAACTGTCTTTTGACAGTGAGCACTCACAATCTGCTGGCAAACGTTCCAGGCATACAGGGCTGACTCATTCGGGACTTAGCTGCCATAGGCTTGGATTCTTGTTGGAAACAGCTGCTATAATTTATTCTGATGAATTGCTGTTCCAAAGATGGTGTTTCTGAGCTTTCTAAGAACACACTGGACATCAGTTCTAGTTACAGTGAAAGTGGGAGGCAGTGGAGAAGGGAAGCATTGGAAGCTCAGTGGTTGTCTGATCAGGTATATAATTTGTAGAGACCAAAAAAAGGTGACTTCTCCCATCCAAATACTAACCAGGCCCAACTCTCCTTAGCTTCCCAGGTCAGACGAGATCGGGTGCGTTCAGGGTGGTATGGCCGGCGACAAAAAAAGGTGACTTCTAAATAAACAGTCCCTGTGTTCAGCTGGTGGTTTTCTGGAGACAGCTGAGGGGCACCTGGATTGTGACGTGCCCAGGGGCCCTGGGCT
The DNA here is from genome assembly GCF_002776525.5 of Piliocolobus tephrosceles. Lineage (NCBI taxonomy): Eukaryota > Metazoa > Chordata > Mammalia > Primates > Cercopithecidae > Piliocolobus > Piliocolobus tephrosceles. Next base: position 127,619,191 of record NC_045444.1, on the reverse strand, counting down.
GTGTCTGTCGTCCCCTGGCGAGGACACTGCCTGGCTCACAGCCCGTGACAAGTGCATGGCATGCGATGGGCACACGGGCGTTGATTGAATCTTTTGAAATAAAACTAAGGTATTTTTGTTTCATTCTCCTGCTCAGATTACCCGGAAGTTCAGGCTGAATTCTGAAGGCAAACTTGAACAGACAGTCTCCATGGCAACCACCACACAGCCAATGACCCAGCATCTTCATGTCACCTACAAGAAGGTGACCCCGTAACCTAGAGCTTCTGGAGCCCTCAGGAGGGCCTGGCTACTGTGTCTCAACGGTTCGGCTCCTCGGCATACAGTCCCTGCAGCAGAAGTGGGTGTGGCCGGGAGCCTCTGCGGGCTCGAGTGTCGTCCAGATGTTTCTGTACTGGCATAGAAAAACCAAATAAAAGGCCTTTATTTTTATGGCTGAGGATTTTGAATATTATCACTTGTGTAGGATGTACATTTTTTTTATCTGCTGCTGTTTGTTTTCCAAAGTCTTCCCTAAGAAATCAAGAAGGAGGCTGGGTGTGGTGGCTCATGCCTGTAATCCCAGTACTATAGGAGACCAAGGCGGGTGGATTATCTGAGATCAGGAGTTCAAGACCAGCCTGGCCAACAGGGTGAAACCCCATCTCTACTTAAAATACAAAACATTAGTCGGGCGTGGTGGCACGCGCCCGTAATCCCACCTACTTGGGAGGCTGAGGCAGGAGAATCGCTTGAACCCAGGAGGTGGAGGTTGCAGAGAGCCAAGATTGCACCACTGCACTCCAGCCTGGGAGACACGAGCGAGACTCTGAAAAAAAAAAAGTAAAAGAGAAATTAAGAAGGGATGAATCTCTTTCCTTTTCTTTCTTCTGGCAGTTTTGACAAGATCTAAAATATTTGTAAATCTTCTGCTGTAGAGTTGGCCGGGCGCAGTGGCTCACGCCTGTGATCCCAGCACTTTGGGAGGCCAAGGCAAGCAAATGGCTTGAAGCCAGGAGTTTGAGACCAGCCTGGGCAACATGGCAAAACCCGATCCCTACAAAAAAAAAACACAAATATTAGCCGAGCGTGGTGGTCCATGCCTGTGGTCCCAGCTACTCAAGGCTGAGGTGGGAGGATCCCTGGAGCCTGGGAGGTGGAGGTTGCAGTGAACCAAGATCATACCACAGAACTCCAACTTGGGCGACAGAGCAAGACCCTGTCTCCAAAAAAAAAAGATGGCAGTCATTTTTTCATTACTTTTAAAGAGCCAAGTCTACATTTTTTTACAGATGGAGCATTCCCAAGAGGCTAGCTGTGATTTCAACATCATCATGTAAGTTTTAGTTTGTAACTCTGTAATACAGCTTTCGTTTTTGTGGGGTTTTTTTTCACTATGAAAGTTCCCAAACATACACTAAACCCTTGTACCTGTCACCCAGCTTCAGTACCTCCCAGCATTTTGCCCACAGCAGTTCCATTTTTCCTCCTCACTTCTGCTGGAATACATGGAAGCAAATTCCAGACATACTGTCACTTGCACCTAAATCCTTTGGTATGCATTTCAAAACAACCAAAGCCATTTTCTTTCTCTCAACTCCTCACCATATCAGAAATCTCGCCAGGCACATGGAGATGAGGCTACACGGGTGTTGGGAAGCAGAGTCAGAAGAGGTAGCACTCAGGCTCCGCGGAGTTAACATCCAGGGTGGCAACCGCAGGTACTACCTCCAGGGCTTGGGGACAAAATGTGTTACCAGGGTGGGGTTTCAGGGACCTCAGAGCTTAGAGGAGGTGCTTGGTTCTCGCAAGATGGGCAGGAGGGCCTGGGACGGTATTCCAAGGGCCAAGGGGGTGCCAGGGGACCTGGAGGCTGGGCTCCGAGCTGTCTCTACTCCCAGAGTAATGCTGAAATAACCTGGGAATACCAGGAAGCTCCCAGCCGCACCTCCTGCATCCCAGGCTCCTGCACGCCCAGCCAGAAGGGAGTGTGGGAGGGCAGCACCCAGGGCAGAGCACAGACAAGCCAATAGACAAGACGTCAGTAACTGATGGCACAAATGCATAAGAATTCTGTAACGTTCTCCAACACTCAGTCCTATTCGCATTTCCCTGACTGCCTGAGGAATATCCCCATACAATTGGATCATCAAAGCTTTATTCACGTTTGTGTTTGGCTACAGAGTCTTTTAGGATCCTTTTGATCCTAAAAGTCCTCCTCTTCCCTCCCCTGTACCCTTGACTTGTTGGTGAAGCTGGTCACTTGTCCTCGAAGGTGTCCCCAGTCTGGACTCAGCATCATCCTTGTAGTGTTTAACTTGTACCTCTGTCCCCTCTATATCCTGTCATCTGGAAGTTGGATCTAAAGTTGTGGCTGGAATCACACCTGGGCGATGTCAGTTCCTTGTGTCACAGCCCATGAGGAGCCTCATGTCTGATTGTCTCACTTTGTTGAAGCCAGCATTAAGAAGCTCAGATGGCGACAGCCTGACCCCTTTATCGTCAGTTTCCCATCAACTGATCCCCTGACAGTTTTGCCACCTGTGGGTGACCATTGCTAGAACCAGAACCTCCACTGGGACTGCAGATGTTTGTCTTCTGTCTCTCATTAGAAGGACATTTAGTGGCTGGAATTCTCTCAGACCTTCCCTTTATCCATTAGGGTAAGTCGGGTTACCCTGAAGTTCATTCATACTAGAAAGGCAGCATAAACACTTAATTATTTCCCTTTAATGATCAATTTTTGGAGTGAATGTCCTGGCACCCTCCAGTGGTACCAAAGGACTGAGAGTTCCTCACGCCACTGCACTTACCCTTCCCGCTTCCCTCCTTATGTTATGAACTTAATACTTTCATGTATACAGTCTGTCCTCAGTATCCACAAGGGTGGGTTACAGGACCCACATGGATACCAAAATCAGATGCTCGAATCCCTTGTATAAAATGGCGTGGGATTTGCATGCAACCTACGCACATCCTCACATATACCTTAAGTCATCTCTAGATTGCTTATAATACCTGATACAGTGTAAATGCTCTGTAAACGTATATTTTTGGGGTGTTTTTATTGTGCGCTTTTTGGGAATTTTTTATACACAGTTGAATCCACAGAAATGGAGGGCCAACTGTATTTGATACCATTTTAATCAAGTGCTGCCTATGTCTTCGGCAAACAGGAGATGCTCAGATTATTTCGTAATTGGCCAGAGAAGCCCCTCCATCCAGTGGGCTTTGATGCCTCCTTGCTCTGGGGCCACAACTGCCTCTGACTCTTCCTGCCCAGAACCTGGAACTACCCATTTCTCCAGAGCCCTGGTTCTCATTAGTGGGAAGACTGAGCACTGACTGCTTATGACAGCTGGGCTGCTCTACTTCCCAACCTTTCCATGGACAAAACCAGAAAATTGTTCTGAAATTTATTTTCTCAGCCAGGCACAGTGGCTCACACCTATAATCCCAGGACTTTGGGAGGCCAAGGTGGGTAGATCACCTGAGGTCAGGAGTTCAAGCCTGGACTACATGACAAAACCCCATCTCTACTAAAAATACAAAAAATTAGCCGGGCATGGTGGCGGGCGCCCGTAATCCCAGCTACTTGGGAGGCTAAGGCAGGAGAATCACTGGAATCCAGGAGGCAGAGAGGTTGCAGTGAGCCAAGATGGCGCCATTGCACTCCAGCCTGGGCAACAGAGCGAGACTGTCTCAAAAAAAACAATTTCTGGTTTATTTTCTCCGAATCATGTGAGGTTATATTAGAGATCAGGACCCTTCACCTCTAACTACTTTAGCATGGGATATACACATGTATTTTTGAGAAATATGAATTCATACTATTTTCCATTCAAATTTTAAGATTATAAGGGTTTTTAAATATTCTTTGATTTTACCTCTTAAGCTGAAAATCTTGGTTCATTACGTCAACAGTATTTGCTTTATTCTACATATAGATACATATAATCATTTCAAAATAAACCTGGGCAACATAGTGAGATCCCACCTCTACCAAAAAAGGTATTGTTAACAATGGCTACTGGTCAAAGTTTGTTTTTTGTTTTTTTCTGCTAGCCTTTTTAGACTTTTGCCTTTGAAGACACAAAGTTAAAATATTATATAATTGGATTAGGCTGGGCGCGGTGGCTCAAGCCTGTAATCCCAGCACTTTGGGAGGCCGAGACGGGTGGATCACGAGGTCAGGAGATCGAGACCATCCTGGCTAATATGGTGAAACCCCGTCTCTACTAAAAAATACAAAAAAACTAGCCGGGCGACGAGGCGGGCGCCTGTAGTCCCAGCTACTCGGGAGGCTGAGGCAGGAGAATGGCGTGAACC
>NC_045444.1:127614290-127614783 GCF_002776525.5 Piliocolobus tephrosceles | reverse complement strand
TCAAAAAAAAAAAAAAAAAAAAATTATATAATTGGATTAATTAATCTGCGCTTCTATCACCAACTTGGTACACAAGTCCATTTGTTTAATTTCTAGAAATTGTTATAATTTGTTTTGCGAATGCAAATCATTTGACTGGCTTTCTTGTCGGAACTGTAAAACCAGGCATGTTTGCTCCACACAGGCATCTGGTACAGCTGTCGAGTGCCCTGGTAAGGTCACCGTGGTTCAGCTTGCCATGGTTTAGCTCGCCGTGGTTTGGTTTAGCTCGCCGTGGTTCAGCTTGCCGTGGTTCAGCTCACCCTGGTTCAGCTCGCCGTGGTTCAGCTCGCCGTGGTTCAGCTCGCCGTGGTTCAGCTCGCCACGGTTTAGCTCGCCGTGGTTTGGTTTAGCTAGCCGCGGTTCAGCTCGCCGTGGTTCAGCTCGCCATGGTTTGGTTTAGCTCACCGTGGTTCAGCTCACCGTGGTTCAGCTCGCCATGGTTCAGCTTGCC
>NC_045444.1:127593134-127614280 GCF_002776525.5 Piliocolobus tephrosceles | reverse complement strand
TGGTTTAGCTCGCTGTGGTTCAGCTCGCCGTGGTTCAGCTCACCGTGTTTCAGCTTGCCGTGGTTTAGCTCGCCACGGTTTAGCTCGCTGTGGTTTGGTTTAGCTTGCCATGGTTTAGGCAACAGATCCCCTCATGCTGGGCACTTGGGTTGGCCAATCAGATGTCAGAGTTGGACCCAGCACCTCCATTGGGACTGCAGGGTGCTTGTCTTCTAAGTCTGGTTAGAAGGGCATTTCCACATCTTTGTGGATTCTGGCCATCTTATCTTAAGGATACATTTCTGGGAATGGGATTGCCAGTCGGCAGGGAGAGGCTCATCCAGCTTGTCTGGGTGTTGTCCCTGTCCCCAAGGGGCCCGGTGTTCTGCATCCCCACAGCATTGTAGGGGGCGCCTGCCCCCATCAGCAGCCGAATCTGGTGTCAACTTTGGATTTAGGTCAATCTTGTAGGTGAGAAATGGAGTCTTGGGGTGGTTTTGGTTTGCACTCTCTCTCTTTTTTTAAATCATTTTCTTGATTTTCCAAACTCATGAGGTCTTTTGAATAAGGAATATTAATCCTAATATTTCTCATTTTAAGTTACAATTTTTATCGAGGTAAAATATACATAAAAACATTTCTATCAGAGTCCTATAGATAATCATCTATTTTTTTAATCAAAAAAAATTCACCATTTTAACCACCTTAAAGTCTACAATTTAACAATTTAGCAGCATTTAGTACATTCATAATGTACAACCGTCACTTCTCTGTGCTTCCAAAGCTTGCATCATCCCGGAAGGAGACCCCGCACCTGTTCAACACCATTCCCCCGCCCTTGGTCCCCGACAATCTCTGCCCTGCTTCCCACTCAAGTCACCAACACTTTTGAAAATGCTCTATGTTATAAAACATTTTCCCCAGTATACATTTTGTCTTTTATTGCTCCTGGGTTTTAAATCCTATTTAGGAAGATTTTGCCCACTCCCCAGTGATGAAGGAAGTCACCTTTTCCTAGTACTTTTGACCCATTTGGAATTTGTCTTCGTGTATGGTATGAAGTGCAGATTCATTTTCATCTTTTTCCAAGTGGTTAACATTTACTGACAAGTCCATCCTTTCCTCACTGGTATCATATGCTACCTTACAGACTGCATGCTGCAGGCATTGGGATCTGTTTCCAGGTCTTCATGTCCCTGGGCCTGCCTGCCTACATGGGTCCTGGTGCCATGTGTTCCGTTTCAGAGGCCAGGAGATGGTTCCGTGGCAGAGGACCTCCCCATTTCTTTTTCAGGGTTTTCCTGGCTATTTTTACACTCTTGTGCACTTTCTCTCTCACATGAACTTTATAATTAGTTTTTTAGATCCAGGAAAAACATTCGGCGTTTTTATAAGGATCACATTACATTTATAAATTTACTTTTGTAGAATTGTCTTGCTTAGGAGAGTTTTCTTATCCAGGACCATGGTATTTCTTTCTGTCTGTCTTAATTCATTTTCTGTTGCTCTGACTGAATACCACAGACTGGGTAAGTTATAAAGAAAAGAATTTTATTTCTTACAGTTCTGGAGGCAGGGAGCCAAGGTAAAGGAGTTGCATCGGGTCAGGACCTTCTTGCTGGTCGGGACTCTGCAGTCTCGAGGTGATGCCAGGCATTATGTGAGGGTCTCATGAGAGATGGCAAAGCTGGTTTTTATAACCAGCCCCCTGGTGATAACCGCTGCACTCCCTGAGAACCCAATAGTCCATGAATGGATCAGTCCTCATGAGCCAATCACCTCCCCAGAATCCCATCCCAGCACTGCTGCATTGGAGTCCAGGTTTCCAACGCATGAACTTTTGGGGAATGCGTTCAAACCGTGGTATTGTTGAAATCTACTTTGGTGTCTTTATGGCATATTTAAAGTTCTTCCCATTTAGGGTTTCACATTCTTTCATGCATGAGGATTTTATCTTTTTGTTGCTGTTAAAAATGGGTCATCTCTTCCATTCTGTCTTTTAACTGAAAGTATACACAAAGATCTCTGTGTGCTACTTTAAATCCTGCTGTTTCTCTGAATTCTCTTAGTGTTTGTAACATCACTTTCTTGTGCTGGAAATAGAACAAAGTATTTGATCCAAGAAGCATCTGGCAGGAAGCCTGGGCAGGAGGGGCACCTTCAGCGTGGGCTTCACTTTTCCTCCTTCCTCCTCCCCTTTCCTCTGCCCCTTCTCCCACCGGCCACTTTCCTTCTCTCCCATCCTGCTGTCCACCAGGCAGGCGTTGCCAGACCACCCCAGGGGTCCTCTCTTCATGTTTCTTGAGACTGTGGGTTGGGGGGGGCATGATAGAGGGAGGCAGGGCTTCAAAGGAGACGCTCGGGGGAGGGCCCCCTGGAGGGGCGAGGAGAGGATGGGGCGTGTGAGGGGGCCTTGTCCTCCAGCTCTGTCAGAAGGGCTAATGTCTGTGGCCTGAGCTGGCATCAGGCTTGAAGAGGAGAATGTCAGCCGGGCGCAGTGGTTCACACCTGTAATCCCAGCACTTGGGGAGGCCGGGGTGGGTGGATCCCTTGAGGTCAGGATTTCGAGACCAGCCTGGCCAACGTGGCAAAACCCCATCTCTATGAAAAATAGAAAAATTAGCCGGGCGTAGTGGTGGACACCTGTAATCCCAGCTACTCAGGAGACTGAGGCACAAGAATCACTTGAACCTGGGGGGCAGAGGTTGCAGAGAGGCAAAACTGCGCCACTGCACTCCAGCCTGGGTGACAGAGCAAGGTCCTAAAAAGGGAAGAATATCGCTGCATCAGAAAGCAGGAAGGTGGGGCCTGCCCAGGCCCGTAGCCCTGCAATGAGTCTGGCCCAGAGGCACAGTCAGACATACAGGAGGCCAAAGTGAGAGGAATGAAAATGGGCTGGACGGATCAGGGGACTGAGGAGAGCTGGGTCGTGAGGCACCCTGGCGTTTGTTCTCTGGACGGATGAGGGGACTGAGGAGAACTGGGCCACAGGGCACCCTGGCATTTGTTCCCAGGGTAGGGGAGCTCTGGCTTGGCACACGGTAGCAGAAGATAGCCTCCACCAGGAGGGTTGTGGTTGGCCCACGTGGAGATTTTAGAAACATCTCACACTTCATGTTTTGTCGTATCAGGTTCAGTCACCTGTGTGCAGTGTCCACAGGAAGGCCTGTGCAAGGCCTCATGGGAAGGAAGCAGGGTGGTCCACCAGGCCTGCCCTCAAGGGGTCCTGTTCCGGAGAAGCAGATGCACAAAGCTGAGGGACACAGGTAGTGGGCCTTCTGTGTGGCTCCTCAGCCACGGAACCACAGCACCTAAGAGCCACCACTGAAGAGGCAAACGAGCCCTGCAGCAGGCCTGAACCAGAGCTCCTGGGCACTGCCCCGTGCACCCAGTCGGGAGCCTCCCTGCTGAGGGTCAGCGAAGGCTTGGGGTACTGGCATTAGGGCTGGGTCCTGAGGGAAGATGAGGGAGAGAAGTATAGGAGGAGGAGGAGGGAGTTGAAGGCTGCAAGCGGGAGGAGGAAGGGGAGGGAGTAGGGCTGCCAAGGGAGTAGGAGGGTGGAGGGCTGGATAAGGAGGAGGGCTACAAAGAAAAGAGGAGTAGCGCTGCAGGGAGGAGGGTGGAGGACTGCAGGGGGAGGAGGAGAGGGAGGAAGGCTGCAAGGGGAGGAGGAGGAGTACTGTGGGTGAGGGGGAAGAGAAGAGCTGGCCGGGGAGGAGGAGGAGGGCTACAAAGAAGAGAGAACTGCAGTGGGAGGAGGACAGTGGTGGAGTTGCAGGGGAGGGGGAGGGTGGAGGACTGGAAGAGGAGGAGGGTTGTAGGGGGAGGGTGGTGGAGGGCTGGAGAGGAGGAGGAAGAGGAGGAGAGCTGCAGGGGAGGAGGGTGGAGGGCTGGAGGGGGAGGAGGAGAGGGAGAACAAATCCACTCTAGCATTCCAATCTCCCTAAGCCTTTGAATCCCTTCCACACTAACCACGGGTGACCAGGCATGTCCAGTTATCCCGTGGTGGGCCATGTTTTGACCCATGTTTCAGCCAAGCAGCCAACCAACCAATCAGAGCCCTTTCTAAATGCAGGCTCTCTGCTTAGTGAGCCCGTTATCAGTAAATTTGGCCTGATCCGACTCTATGTTCCTCCTACCATTCTCCCAGGCCCTCAATACGCATTCCCACGTTCCTGGGGTTTCTGCGTAAACTGGAAAACACATCCTCTTGGGTAAGTGCATCTCCTCATGGTCACGCCCTGTATCTCAGCTCTAGGGCCTGCCTCACATCAGTCTAGTTCCATGTCTAGAAGCAAAAAGGGGTGGGGGCAGGTCCTGGGGAGCAGCAGCCTGGTCTTGCTAGTCAGCAGCCTCAGGGCCGTCCCATTTCCTCAGACAACACAGGGTTAACCCACTCAGATGGAGTTGGGGAAGCTACCACTAGGGTTAGGGAGGCCTCTTCCACTGTTGAAGACTCATCAGGATTTAGGGGTTCAGGGTCTCCACTGTTCATCAGGGTCGCCCCACACATCCTCATCCCAGCTCCAACGGACAGGATCCCATTCCTTGCCAACCAATGCCTTCACTTGCACAGCAGACACCGCGAGGCTGGGAGTTCCACATGTGCTATAATCCAGCCATTGGAAGAACGAGATTCTGGGTTTTTCAGTAGTCTCAGACCCGCAGCTAAAGGAGTTAAGAGTCTTTCTTGGGACAGTCATAACTTGCAGATTATTCAGGTGACACTTCAGCTGGGAATTTGAATCCTGAGCTCACTCCCATCATACTTTTTTGAGATGGAGTCTCACTCTGTCCAGGCTGGAGTGCAGTGGGGCGATCCCGGCTCACGGCAAGCTCTGCCTCCCAGGTTCAAGTAATTCTCCTGCCTTAGCCTCCCGAGTAGCTGGGATTACAGGTGCCTGCCACCACACCTAATTTTTGTATTTTTAGTCGAGTTGGGATTTTGCCATGTTGGCCAGGCTGGTCTTGAACTCCTGACCTCAGGTGATCTGCCTGCTCGGGCCTCCCAAAGTGCTGGGATTACAGGCGTGAGCCACCACACCTTTTTTTTTTTTTTTTTTTTGTGAGACAGGGTCTCACTGTTACCCAGGCTGGAGTACAGTGGTATGATCACAACTAACTGTAGCCTCAACCTCTCAGATTCAACCAATCCTCCCCCCTCAGCCTCCAGAATAGCTGGGACCACAGGTGCAGGCCACCGTGCTTGACTAATTTTATTTTTGTAGAGATGGGATCTTGTTATATTGCCTAGCCTGGTCTCGAACTCCTAGCCTCAAGCCATCCTCCTGCCTCCCAAAGTACTGGGATTACAGGTGTGAGCTACTGCACCTGGCCCATTATACTCTAGTTTGACCAAAGTGTTCAAAACAAAAGCCACCAGAACCAGAACCCTGCCTTCTGCAAGTATGTCATGAGCAGCACCCAGTGGTGATACTATGCAAATCTCTGTTGGTACATCACACTGTGGACTATTGGTGCTCTTTTTACTACTAGAAATCAGCATTAGTGCCTTTACATCTAATCAGGATAAAGAACCAATTCCAGGAACCCTCCATCCCCACCCTCTCACCACTCCCCCACCCCCAATTATTTTCAAGCAAACGTTCCACACCTTTTACCATGTTGTATGTAGGTAGAAGCCATTTAACACACGCGAGTGACATTGTGTAAAATGAGAATGATCATTTGGAGTTTATTACCACCCCAACCCCCCAGTGGGATCTGAATGCCATGTGAGTCCGGGGCTGGCTTTCTGCTGGGGTCCTCTTGTCCTGGCATGTGGCCCACCCCAGCATGAAGCCTGGCAGGGAGGGCTCAGGTGGGCGGCGTGCGGAGGGCAGGCTGCTAGGCCAGGCCTCCCCAGGACCGCCCCACATCCAGCCTGTATCTCCTGAGTGCCATGCTGCGTTGGGGCAGGACAGGGCTGGCTCAGGGTTCCAGGAAAGATGCCCCACATGTGCCCAGAAACGTAGGCATCAAGGGAAGGCTGTGTGTGGGTGCACCCTGAGGGGCTGGGCTTCCTGGGCACCTGAATTCTTAGGGAGCCCTAATAGGCACATCCCCAAATGGTTGTCTGAGGATGGGCACAAAAATAGCAGATGGGGTCACCCTCACCCTCCACTGACATGAAACTGGACTGGGATCTGGCTCACGCGACCTTCCTTCTCTGCCGCAGGTTCCACGTCCACGGGTTAAGCATGCAGCCTGGAGCCCGCTGGCCCCCGTCCCCACTACACAAGGACCCCATCACAGGTGGGGGTCATACTCTTCCTCCAGAAATGGATTAAGCAACCAGCACGTGAGCCCTATGCTCTGTTTACTGGCTGCGTCCCCACAGCTCTTCCAGCTTCGGCCAGGCCAGGGTCACCTTCAGATTGAATGTGCGGGGCTCCTGAGGACTCGGGTCCTGAGACGGCCCCTCTTCCTGGGATGGGACCCCAGGCTCAGGTGACAGCACGGTGTTCCCAGGCCCCTGCATTTGGGGCTCGGGAGAGCAGGTGTTTCCGGGCCCCTGCATCTGGGGCTCAGGGGAGAGCAGGTGTTTCCGGGCCCCTGCATCTGGGGCCTGGGAGTTGACCCTGACTTCCTGGCCCCAGAAAGAAAAGGGAAGACACAGAGATCCCAGGAGAAGGGGCACAAGTGGGGAGGGTCGCAGGCTGCCCCAAAGCCCAGCTCCAGGCTCAGGAAAGCCTATCCCCGCTCACCCCTTCTGGAGGGCCTGGGTCTGTGGAGGAGCGGGGCTTAGGGGGTCTCCAAGGGTTAGAGTGCTCCAGGCTTGGGTGGGGAGGAGGGAGATGTGTTCGGGTGCTGAGGGCCTCCTGCGTCGGGCCCAGAGGGCCAGGCTGCGGCCACTGCCCAGGTGGGCAGCTCATCTCTCTGGCAGCAGCACGAAGAAGGCAGCCTTCAGGAAGCGGCCGAAGCTGCACAGTGCGGCTACCAGCCAGTGAGAGCGGAGGCCAGGGTCTGTGCTGACCACACATTTGAGGACATCAGTCTGGGAGGGAAGAGGGAGAACGTGAGAGAGCAGAGCCAACACCGCCAGACCCCCAGCACCACCAGGCCCCCCAAAACTGCCAGACGCCCAGCATCGCCAGGCCCCCTAGCACCGTGCACCAGAATATCAGCAAATTGTGTGAGGGAATGCAGGAGACTGTTCAGGAAGGAGGTATGCAGCCTGGACTGAAGTCTCCAGCACAAGACCAGACCTGACACTGTGCACATTCAGCCAGTGTGAAAGGCCAGGAGGCACCGGAGGTGGGGACAGAGGGCAGCCAGGCCAGCCGGAGGGCCCCTGCCGAGCAGGAGAGAGGCCTTCGTGGCCCTTGCTGGGGCTCCGGACATCCAGACCAGGGTGCCAGCTCCCCTCAACCACCTGCCTGCTGCGCCCCAGGGGCTACAAGTACCCCAGCGTCCTCCTGTGGGGCCTTGGAGCCTGAGCTGCCAGGAAGGGGCAAACCCAGCATCATTCAGACTCTGCCTGGAACAACAGCAGGAACTGCGCTTCCAGAAGCCCAAGGACTCCCTGGACCCTGAAGTTCCTCCTGGATGAGTGAATGAACATCCATTCCAATTCTCTTATTCCCTTCATTTCCTGCTAATAAATGAAGTCTTTTCCTTGCAGCCTAGACCTGTGGCCTTGGCGTTGCTCAAAGTGTCGTCGCCCACAGGGCACACAGTGCTCCGCCCCATGCCAGACTCCACAGGAGAAAGGCAGGAGGGACGGAAGTCTTGGGGTTTCTGTGCTGAGGGATGCCTGTAGCCACGTCATCTTAGGACAGTGCCCTCCGCCACCCCCAATTCAGCCTTCGGGAGACCACAGCTCCCACAGACCACTTGACTTCAATCTCTCAAGATGCTGAACCAAAGGCCCCAGCAGAGGGGTCTGAGCCCTGTCATCCCTGGCCACTGATGGACACACCGGGCCCAACACTCGCTGTGCAGGAAAGAACGCCGGACTCTGGGCAGGGGAGCCGCCCTCCATACCCAGGCCCCAGCAGCACCTGCAGTCTGGACAGGGCAGGGCGGGAAGTTGGGGGCATGGAGACAGATGAAGGGTTTGGCTCTGATACCCACCCCTCGGGGCCCTGCTTTTCCCACTCGGGTGGGCAGGGGCTGGGGGCAGCGGGTCTTTAGTACAGGGGTAGGGTCGGGGGTAAGTCAGTGCTGGATCCGGGCAGAGGAGAGCGCCCAGGGCCTGCCTGTAGGTCTCAGCCTTTGCCGCACTCCCTGCCTCGCCCACCTCCCCCAGCAGTGCTCAGGTGATCACCCACCCGCCACTCCCTCCCATACTTCTGCACCCTGGCACCCCAGCTCTCCCACCCCCGCGGGCACTCAGGCGCTCACCCATCCGCCGCGCCTCCGCAGCCAGGTTGCCAGGGTCTTGCGCACAAACTCCCCCAGGCAGTCCACGAGGGCGTGGACCATGGCAGGCTGGGCCTGCCTCACACAGTCCACGGCCAGCCCTGCGGCCACCGCATACAGGGACACCACCTTGCCCCACGTGATGCCTGCAGGGAGAGAGATGATCAAGACCAGAGCTTGAATCCCGCCCACGGGAGCACTTAAGGAAGGGGCTGGGCTTCTCTGAGCTGCTGTCGTGCTTGCTGTCCAGCTAATGAGCAGGGACCCTCCCAAGGGGGACCGCTCCCCTACAGGACGCCTGGCCGGCTGGCCGCCTGTCCACCCTCTCAGGTAGTTTCTCGGCAGGCAGGTTTCTTGACTCCACTGCACACCTGCCCAGCCCACGTCTGTGGAGGAGGCCGCAGCTACAATGGGGGGTGAGGCGAGGGAACTGAGGGCAGCAGCCGGATGGAGTGAGCAGCCAGTGACCTCACAGTCAGCACCCTGCGGCAGCCTGTTCCCGCAGCAGGTCTGGCATCCAGATTTTACATATAAAGAAGCTGAGGCCTACGGAGAAACCGCCTTCCCCAGACCCCTAACCTGCTGAGGCTGAATTGAGATGGAAGCCACCTTGAAAGAGAAGACAAAAGATGGTGACGGGGGGGACAGAACAAAAAGCAGGATACAACGCCTCAACACGGACAGACATTTTATATATTAGCAAGAAAAGAGAGGCTTTCAAAAGAACTACGAGCACAGAACTATAACAGCTGATTCACACAAAAAAATTTTTATAAATAAGAGACACAAAACATGTTCACCTTCATTCATAACCAAAGAAAGGCAAATTAAAACAAGATGTGATCTATTGCATTAAAAGCTTTTAGGCGAGGCACAGTGGCTCACACCTGTAATCCCAGCACTCTGGGAGGCCGAGGCGGGCAGATCACAAAGTCAGGAGTTCAAGACCAGCCTGACCAACATGGTGAAACACCGTCTCTGCAAAAGATACACAAAAAAATTAGCCGGGCGTGGTGGCATGCACCTGTAATCCCAGTTACTCGGGAGGCTGAAGCAGGAGAATCGCTTGAGCCTAGGGAGGCGGAGGTTGCAGTGAGCCAAGATTGCACCACAGCACTCCAGCCTGAGTGACAGAGCGAGACCCCATCTCTAGATAAATAAATAAATGCTTTTAAATGGCAGTGTGAGGATTCAGGCAACTGCAAAGCCTTGTAAACCTTGGTGGGCAGCCCAGCTGGAGGGCACTGGCAGTATCTGAACGGCCACAAAACATGCCGCCCAGCAGTGGTCCCTGGAGGGAGTCAGCCTGAGGACACCGCACATGCAAAGATGAAGCACTGCTCTCCGGTCCCTCATACAGCAGCAAACCTGGATCTTTTATGAAAACAAAAATCAGCTCCAACAAATAGTCACAGACGTTCACAGCGGCCAATTCACAATTGCCAAAAGGTGGAAAGAACCCAAGTGTCCTCCAACAGATAAATGGATACATAAGTGTGGTGGTCAGCCACAGAAGGCAGGCCGGGCGGGAGCCACCACACCCAGCATTTTTTTTTTTTTAATAGGGTCTCTTTGGCTGGCCACGGTGGCTCATGCCTGTAATCCCAGCACTTTGGGAGGCTGAGGCAGGTGGATCACCTGAGGTCAGGAGTTCTAGACCAGCTTGGCCGACATGGTGAAACTCTCTCTCTACTAATAATACAAAAATTAGCCAGGCGTGGTGGCACACACCTATAATCCCAGCTACTTCAGAGGCTAAGGCAGGAGAATTGCTTGAACCCAGGAGATGGAGGTTGCAGTGAGCCAAGATTGCACCACTGCAACTCCAGCCTGGGCGACGAGTGAAACTCTTGTCGCAAAAAAAAAAAAAAAAAAAACAAGAAAGAATAGGGTCTGCCTCTGTCACCCAGGCTGGAGAGCAGTGGTACAATCTCAGCGCGCCGCAACCTCTGCCTCCCAGGTTCAAGAGATTCTCCTATCTCAGCCTCCTGAGTAGCTGAGATTACAGGCATGTGCCACAATGCCCAGCTAATTTTGTATTTTTATTAGAGACAGGGTTTCTTCTTTTTGGTCAGGCTGGTCTCGAACTCCTTATCTCAGGTGATCCAACCACCTCGGCCTCCCAAAGTGCTGGGATTACAGGCGTGAGTCACTGCACCCGGCCATTTAAATTTTTCTTATAGTAAAACTGTAATTAGAAGAATTATATAAAAGTACATATGTGGCCGGGCGCGGTGGCTCAAGCCTGTAATCCCAGCACTTTGGGAGGCCGAGACGGGCGGATCACGAGGTCAGGAGATCGAGACCATCCTGGCTAACACGGTGAAACCCCGTCTCTACTAAAAATACAAAAAACTAGCTGGGCGAGGTGGCGGGCGCCTGTAGTCCCAGCTATCCGGAGGCTGAGGCAGGAGAATGGCGTAAACCCGGGAGTCGGAGCTTGCAGTGAGCTGAGATCCGGCCACTGCACTCCAGCCCGGGCGACAGAGCGAGACTCCGTCTCAAAAAAAAAAAAAAAAAACTATTGCCAACTTTTAAATGGGGAGGAAAATTAGTTCTACCACTTTGGAAATGAGTTATTCCAAAGTCCTGAGTGGGAACTTTGAAGCCCTAAATGAAAACAGCCAGAAACAGCACCTGTTGGCCTCTGCCTTCATGGGAGGCTCCTGGGGCTGGAGACTTGGAGACCCCACGGAACCCTGCCCTGCAGCCGTCAGGTGGCTCACATCACTAGCCAAAGCCCCAGCCAGTGCAGGTTGTGCCACCTGCCTGCAGTGGAGGGGCTGGGCTGGGCGCACACCCTCAGGGCTGCCTGCTAAGAGGAAGAGAGGGAGGCAGACCCGGGGGTCAGAGTGTGCAGGGATGGCTGGCATGGGAGGGGCCTCAGGCAGGGAGGCAAGGACATGTAAAGCACCTGGAGGCTAGAGGCTCACTCTATAGGCAAAAGGGCCCAGGAGGACTGGGATGGACAAAGGGTGAAGGGGACTGGGGTGCAGCTGCCAGTGGGCCTGAGGGGCAGAAGGGAGCAGCCCTGCCCTAGCTCCCTAGTCCTGTGGCTCTGGTTCAGAAACCCGTTGCAGGTCACGCAGCTCCTGTGCTTCAGCCTGCGTGGCTCCCCTCAGGCAGGTGGTGGTGTGGAGGCTGCCGCGTGGCCAGAGCCAGGCCTGCATGGGACAAGCCTGGGGCGCTAGGTGGGGTGGGGGATGTTGACCACAGGGGAGTCAGCTCCAGTTTTTCAGTGAAACCCACAAGACTTAAACTCAACTCTACACATGGTCCGAACCACCTGGTGGGTGCCCCCCAACATCCCCTGTCAGCTGTGTGCCCGCACATCCCGCCATCACCTTTCCCCTCAGCCCTCCCCGGCCTTCAGGCGCCCGCCCAGAACCAACCAGAGCCTTCCTAGAAACCGCCCCCACCTCAGGCCAGGCCCTGCTCAGGCAAGGCCAGGCGGGCAGGGGCATCCTGGCCCCATCCCCTCTCCCTGCCAAAGGGGGAGGCCCACCTCCGGGGCCTGCTCCACCTCCGGGGCCTGGGCAGGCTGCTGCAGTCTCAGAAGTGACTGTTCCTTTTAAAGCCAGCCTGAGGCTCGTAAACCCAGCAGCCCCGAGACAGACACCGGCAGTGGGGGCCAACCACGCACCGGCGTCGGCCCAGGGAGGGCCAAGAGTGGTCGTCAGCCCAGGACACCTTCCACTCCTGGCTTCCTTCCTGGGCCCCACCCGCTGCCTCCTCCGGGTGCCTGCCCGGGTTACCCTGGGGGAAGGAGGGGCGGGCACCAGCTCGCCAGCTCCTGCCACCGTGCTTTTGCCGCCCACTGTGCCGGGGACCCTGCCCCCTGCCCACCCGGCCCCTGAGCCACACCACCCGCCCACTCCCCAGCCCCTACCCACATGCACCCCCAGTCAACCTAGGTCTGCCCCATGACACGCCTCAGCCTGGCTGGGCCCGGCCCCCCACCCTCAGCCCCACCGGGCTGCCATATGGGGGCCTTGGAGCCACACTGCCAAAGAGGATTCATTTACAATCTCCCAGAGGAACACAGGAGCAGTGACAGAATCCAGGCTCTGAGGCCACCCCAAGGAGGATCAGACAGGGAGTCTCACCCACACCCAGCTCGGTTCTGCCTGCTGACCCCACACCACAGCCTGAGGCCACTGCCCTCCCCAGGTGTGGCCTGAGACACTCCAGCACATGCTGTGGCCACAAAACAAGCCTGGGGCAGGACCAGACCTCGCCTGGACTCCCATCCCAGGACTCAGCCTTCCCTCTCCAGCAGCCTGCAGGGTCACCGCTGCGTCCCAGCCTAAGTCACTTCTGTCCAGGGAGGTCAGCAGTGAGCACGTGTGGCACTGGAGGGCCGGACTCTGTCAGCAAACGCTGGCAGCCCCTGCCGCCGTGGCCTCCAGCCGAGGGTGTCAGCCCCGCTCTGTCCCCAGGCTTCTGGCCGGCCCACCGGGGTCAGAGGAGACGCCTGGGAGAGGCGCTGGAGGCCACCCCGTGAGGGTGGGGTCTGCCTGAGCGAGAGGCCGAGGTCCTCACACTTCTGGCCTCTTCCCCGTGCCCTCCAGTGGGTGGAGGTCCTGAGGCCATCTGAAGACCCCTAGCTCTGAGGGCCCCCCGTGGTGTGGGATGCATCTCCCACGGCGAGGGTGTGGCTTCCGCTGGCGCCTGCCTGATGCCCGGCTCCTGCTGCTGTCAGGACTGCCCTGCAGACAAGGCAGCTGAGGCCACAGAGATGACAGAGGGCCACAGTCACACAGCTGATTGGCCATGGACCCAGACCAGCTCCCAGACGAGGGTGTGCAAGGCCTCCCTGCTGCCAGGGCTCTTCCAAACACCCACCCCGGGAGAACAGCATCTCCTCCTCCAAACTTCAGGGATCCTGCTCACCCGGGGTTCGCTGGCCCAGAGCCGTGCCCAGCACCCGGACAGCACTTGGAAAACAGCTGAGGGATGTTCCGATCAGGGAGGTGCCACACTGGGGCCGGCGCACCACTCACCCCTACGGCAGCACCCAGCGCCTGCCACACCCGGGGCAGCTCATAGCATGGGGTGCCAGGACGGGACCCAAGGTCACAGAGGTCAAAGGCAAGGGGCTGAGTCTGCAGGGCCAGACCCGATGACACGGGGCAAGAGGACAGAAGCCACACTGGGCCAATCCAGGCCGAGCCAGCTGGACAAGTGGACAGCAGGACACCAAGCAGGGGAGACAAGCCCTGAGCCTCCTGTGGGCCTAGAAGCATATGGACAGCCGGGAGCAGCAGGAGCAGGGAGGCGGGGCCAGGAGTTACCTCTCCAGGGCAGAGATGGGAGTGCCCAGGGGGGTCACAGGTGAGGCAGGCACAGCCAGGTGAGACGCACTGCTGTTCTCCAGACACCCCCGGGAGCCGGTCAGCTTGGACTTCCTGCCCCCATGCTGTCCCCTCTCCTGGACGCTGGAGCCCTAAAGGCTCGCCTCTGACCATCAGAATCCAGCAGTTACCCATGACTTCTTTTTTTTTTTTTTTGAGACCAAGTCTCGCTCTGTCGCCCGGGCTGGAGTGCAGTGGCGCGATCTCGGCTCACTGCAAGCTCCGCCTCCCGGGTTTACGCCATTCTCCTGTCTCAGCCTCCCAAGTAGCTGGGACTACAGGCGCCCGCCACCACGCCTGGCTAGTTTTTTTTTGTATTTTTTTTTTAGTAGAGACGGGGTTTCACCGGGTTAGCCAGGTTGGTCTTGATCTCCTGACCTCGTAATCCGCCCGTCTCGGCCTCCCAAAGTGCTGGGATTACAGGCTTGAGCCACCACGCCGGGCCATCTGTGACTTCTGAGGGTCTATCCTAACAGCCTGGCAGCATCTACTCGGGAGCTGTCTGGGAAACCTGCTCCTGGCCACTCCTCGGGACACAGCACCACGCTATGAGAAGCCTGAGCCCCGCGCGGGGGCCCCTGCAGGAACCCAAGCATCCCGAGGACATGCCACCCCACAGGACCGCAGGTCGTGCAGCCTCACTGATGCTGGACCACGACCACCACCGCTTGAGAAGCCTGTGCCAGCTGCTCAGCAGGCCTACCAGCCTGCAGAACCACAAGAGACCCTGAATGCTGTGGTGTGAGCCCACGCTGGTGGCTGGGCAGCTCCTGACACCCGCAGCAGTGAGACAGCAGTGAGATGGCACCGGTGGGCACTGGGCAGCGTCAGGATAGTTGGGGGCCGGCTCATGGGGTCCCTGTGAGCCTGAGCCAGACCCTAGATCCCTCCCTGAGGTCCCATGGGACGGGCAGGCTGGGCATACCTGCAGAGAAGATGTGGCCAGCCACGGCCAGGAACGCATCGGTCACCACAGGCTCAGACTGCAGGGAGATGTGCAGCTGACGAGCCACGTTGCGGTAGACGCTGGGCCGGATCATCTCCAGCTCATCCCCTGTGTGGTCACAAAGGCAGTGAGAGACAGCCCACGCCCCAGCTCCCTGGGACACAACTGGCTTGGGGCACACCCTGCACCTGACCCCACCTGACCCTGCTTGAATTCCAGCCTGTTCCTCACTTAACTTGTCTGATTCCCACCTCCACTTAACCTCATCTGACCTCCCTTGAGCCGTCCCCCAACCTTGGCCCCTAGAGACCAGGAGACCAAGGAAGTGCTGAGGGTGCCCCTAGTCCTGGCCCTCTGACGAGCCAGCCCCTAGGCCAAGCCGGCCAAGCCAGTGGGGCGGGAATCCTGCGAGAGCGTGGGCCGTGCCTGCTGGTGACTCACAGCCGACAGGCAGCCGAGCTGCCCAGAGCAGGAGGGACCAGGCAGGCGGCCAGAGCCCGACGTGGGGAGGAGCTGGGCAGGGAAAGCTTCGGGGTGAGAGCAGGGGGAAGCCCGAGAGCCTGGCTCAGGCCCTAGCATGGCTCAGGGACCGCTCAGGTGCAGAGGGTGAGCCGCTGTCCTGAGCCACCCGCACTGCCACACTCCCACCTGGGCTCTTGCTGCCAAGGGGACGTGCTTGGAGGTGGCACTGCATCAGCCCCGCCCTGGCAGCCGAGGACGGCCCCCTACAGGCCCACCGCCCCGAGTGCTGCCTGTGGCGCCCTTGGCAGCAGCAGTGCACAGGCACAGGGCAGATGGTGCTGGCAATGCCACAGGGCCCTGGGATTGGGAGTCCCCAGCCCAGCCAATTCTCCAGCCAAAGCAAACAGGGTAATGTTGCTGACCAGACCATTCTGGCCGATAAAGGCGCCCTCATCCCCGGAGCCAGCTGCTCTGTATCTCATTAATTAAGATCTGGAACCAGAGCAGAGCCCAGGAGAGGCTGACCGGGGGTGGGGGGTGACATGGAAATTCCCAGGCCTGACCCTGTGGCTCCCAAACACAGACCTCTGGGGCTGCTGCAGGCTGGCCCCAGACTGAAGGTGGGGACACAGCCCAGGCTTCTTCCTGTCTGTGCTGCCCGAGGGCAGGGAGACAGCACTGGCCTCGAGAGACTGACCTCGAGGAGCTCTGAGGGCAGATGCAGGTCTGAGCTGTGTCCCTCCGGGGCCCCGTTGGACATCTGGGACTTCCTCTCAGCCATTCCAGGGCTCTGGCATCATCTTCTCAGAAGGCCACTAAAAGATCCCCTGGGGTCATTCTCAGAGTCTGGCTAGAGGCAGCAGCAGGTGGCAGGTCTCACGGAGTCCCACCAACCACCTCGCTCCTTCCGCCCTAGGCCTCAGATGGGACTCCACCTCCTCCTGGAGGCTCTGTGCTGGCCCCCATGGATTCTGTCTGTACCCCACACACACTCCCGGGCAGGCCAGGTCTACACAGCTTTGCTCTCTGGGCCCAGCCCACCATGTAAAGGCAGGGGCCACCCACAGCCCATGCCAGCGTCAGCCTGAAAGGAGGCAGTGTGTCCCCTCAGAGGGTCGTGACCTCCGACCCCGACCCCAACCCCCTGCCTGGAGAGCCACCGATTCAGAGTTTCACCGCTGCTGTCACCTCCCCTTCCCGGGCTCGGCCACAAGCGCCCCATGTGCCCTCTTTGGGCACCTCATAAACATTCACAGGTGACGGCGGCAGCCCAGCTGTGGTGAGGGGACTGGACAGACACAGCGAGGCTGGTCCCACCCTCTGCAGTCCAGACCTTGGAGACAGTGGGGGCAGCCAGTGGGCTGTGTGTGACCCCAGAACCGAGCACTCCCAGATGTCCTCACAGCACCAGCGAATACTGAGGCTGTGGCTACCCAGCCCGGTGGGCGCAGTTTCCAATGGGGGGGCCTCGGAGGCCTTGGAATCCAGAGGGCAGCGGGCGGGAGGGCGGGATCTCAGCCAGTAACAGCAAGGATCTGTTTTCCAAAATAAACATCGGGACACGTGCTCCTACAAAGGGTTTCTGTGCCCAGCTGAGAACAAGGGTCACTGTGGAAGCTTAGCCACCCACTAATAGATTATTCTTTCTGGAGCTTTCTATTGTTTATGGCCAGCATGGCTGAAATCTGGGCTGAGCAGGCAGCTGATGGGGGGGCCTGTGGCGTGGGAGGCCTGAGACCAGATCCGGGAGCACCCTCCTGGGTGGCCCTGTCCCGAGCGCCTGGTCGTCCCAGGCAGGGGGTGGGCGCCCCTGGGCCAGCCCCCTATCTCGGCCTCGGAGGGAGGCTGCGGCCCAGCAGGGGAGGAGGCGCAGCTGGGGTCCCACCAGGGCGCACTCACCCAGGCGCAGGAGCACCGCGCACACCTCGGCCAGGCGTCCCGGGACCGGCGCGGCGCGCTCGGGCGCGCTCCAGGAGAGGCCGGCGCGCAGCAGCCGCGCGTGCACGTACTCCCGGCCCAGCGCCTTGGCCTGGGCCACCAGCTCCTTGTCGGTGGGCGAGCGGTCAAAGGCATCCATGATCTCGGCGGCGAAGACCGAGGAGCGCCGCAGCACCTCCATGGCGGCGACGCGGGTGGGGGGCGCCGCACCTGCGGGCACAGGCGCTCAGCCGGGTGGAGGGAAGCGGCGCGGGGAACGGGGCGCGCGGGGCGCCGGGCTGGGCGTGGCCCTCGGGAAGGGCCGTAGCCGGCGCCCGGTCCGCTCTCGTTTTGTGTGCCCCAAATTTTTAAACACCCAGCGCCACGTTCTTTCAGAGCCTCAATTCAGCCACAGACATTCCCCGCGGCTGCCAGGGAGCGTAGGGGCCGCCGGGCCCGCCCTCGAAGACGAGCGCGTGGGCGGCGGGGGCGGAGGGCACAGCCCAGCGCGTCCCCCACGGACCGCCCGGACCCCGGCCCGCCCCGCCCCCGCCCGGGGCCGCCCACCTCCGCCGCTCGCGTCCTGCGCGCGTGTCCCCGGCCTCGCCGCTCCCGTGGCACCCCGGGCACCCCGGCACGGACGCCACGCCCGCCGCGCTCACCTCTCCCGCCGCATGGCGCGGGCGCCGGGGTGGAGCTCTGGCTTCAGGATCTGCTCGCCGCCGCCGACGACCTCGACCCTTCCATTCAGACCCGCGAGGACGCGCGCCCCGCCCCGGCGCCCGCCCCGTCCGCGCCCGAGCCGGGAGCGCGAGGTCCGCGGGGCTTCCCGCGCTCGCTGGGGCTCCGGCCGCGGCGTCGGGGTCCTGGGCAGCTAGGGGGGCACCGCGCGACTCCCAGCCGGCGAGGGGCTGGGCTTAAGGGCTTGGCCTTCTAAGGGAAAGGCAACCCCCGGGGGCGGAGTCGGGGAGACGCGGCCCGAGCTTCTCCGACCGCCTCCCCGCTTAAGGAGGACCGAGCGAGTTTCCTGGATGCGCCCGGAGAAGGCGGCCAGGCCGGAGCGGCCCCTGCAAGGCGGAGCAATGGAGACCTGCAACCAGCCCCAGCCGCCTGGATGTTCGCCCGGGTCCCTTTGAAAATTGCGTTGTCTGTCTGCTTCGTTCGTAGAGGTTCTTTCCATAGTCTGGTACGAGCTCTTGGTCCGACGCATGCACTTTGTATTGTAGACGGATTCTTGGATTCCCATTTATTGACGTTATCGCAAATACTTTCTTCTATTTTGTAGTTTACTTTTGCTTTGGATGAACTGGAGTTACTCTTAGTGATGTCCAATTTATCAATATTTTCTTTATAGTTAGTAACTTTTTATTAGGATATCCTCCTGTGTTTTAGAAGCTTGTTTTAGGGCTCGTATTTAGATCTATGATTGATTACATATTAATTATTGTGAATGGTGTGGTACGGAGCCAGAGCTCATTTTTTTCCGTGTGGATATCCAGTTGACCTGGCATCATTTATTGAAAAGCATAATTTTTTTTCCACCGAATTGGAGGAGTCCCCAGTATCTCAACATAACTCAACTGAAGAGTGTGTGGGTGTGTGTGGGTGTGTGTGTGTCTTTCGGAACTGTATCCCACTGGTTTATTTCTTTATTCTTGATTCAACCTCACACAGTTTGAACAACAGGATTAACCAACATGACCTAATTCACATGTATACAACACTAAAACATACTTACTCTTCCCATGTGCACATAGGATGTTTATCGAAATAGACCATGGACTTTATACAAGTCTCAGCAAATTTCAAAGGATTGAAATCATACAGTGTGTCCTCTCTGAATTAAAAGTCAATAACTGGAAAATCTGCAAATGCTTGGAAATTACATGTCACACTTTTTTTTTTTTTTTTTTTTTTTTGAGTGACAGAGTCTGGCTCTGTCACCCAGGCTGGAGTGCTGTGGCGCGATCTCAGCTCACTGCAAGCTCCGCCTCCCGGGTTCACACCATTCTCCTGCCTCAGCCTCCCTAGTAGCTGGGACTACAGGCGCCTGCCACCTCGCCCGGCTAGTTTTTTGTATTTTCAGTAGAGACAGCGTTTCACGGAGTCAGCCAGGATGGTCTCGATCTCCTGACCTCGTGATCCGCCCGTCTCGGCCTCCCAAAGTGCTGGGATCACAGGCGTGAGCCACCGCGCCAGCTTACATGTCACACTTATAATCAATGGGTCAATAATCACAGCGGAAGGAGTAAAATATATTGACAAAAACAGTGACAAATAAGACATATCAAATGCTGTGCCATGCAACTAAAACACTGCTTAAAGGAAATTTGATAGCTTTAGAAGAAAGATTGAAAATTAGGCCAGGCAAAGTGAATCACACCTGTAATCCCAGAATTTTGGGCGGCCAAGGTGGGCAGATCACCTGAGCTCAGGAGTTCGAGACCAGCCTGGTCAACATGGTGAAAACCCCATCTCTACTAGAGATACAAGAAAATGAGCTGGGTGTGGTGGCAGGTGTCTGTAATCCCAGCTACTAAGGCGGCTGAGGCAGAATTGCTTGAACCTGGGAGGTGAAGGGTGCAGTGAGCCAAGATCATGCCACTGCACTCTAGCCTGGACGACAAAGTGCGATTCCATCTCAAAATTACTGCTCTGAGCTTCCACTCAAGAAGCTAGAAAAAGAACAATAAAACTAAAGATGAAAGGAAATAATAAAAATAAGAGCAGAAATTAATGGAATAAAGCAAAAAATGAGAAAATCAACAAAGCCAAAAATTGGTTCTTTGAAGAGATTAATAGAACTGATAAACCCCTGGAAAGATTGAGTAAGAACAAAGATAACACAAATTTCACTATCAAGAATGAAAAAGAGGACATCACTATAGGTACTACCAGCATTAAAGGGATAAGAAGATAGTATGGAGGACTTTTCAACAGTACATTTGGAATTTTAGGTGATACACAACTTACCAAAACTGATGCTAAAAGAAATAGAAAATCTGGATAGTCCTACACCAATTAAATACATTGAATCTGTAATTTAAAATCTTCCCACAAAGAAAATTCTAGGTTCAGATAGTTTCATTGAGAAATTCTTCTCAACAGTTAAAAAAAATACCACCAGTCTCATACAAACCTGCACAGAGACTAAAAATGAGGGAGTATTTCCCAACTCATTTTATGAGGTCAATGTAACATTAATACCAAAACCTGTAAGGAACATTACCAGAAGATACGAAAGCTATGGAACCTCTATCTGCTATGACTTTCCTGACTGGGGAGTAGGGAGAATAGTAATACCTATCTCCTAGGATTCTTGGGAGGACTGAATTCTTAATCCATGTCATGTAGTAAGTGCTCAGTCATTGTTAACTGCTTTTTCAGAAAAGCTATAGTACTGTAAAATCTGAGGGTGCATTTTAACGTACTCTTTAATGCAGAGTCTAGAGTTCCTTGGACAGTGTGTGCCTCGAATTTCTGAAGAGCAGTCAGGTTTGGGATTCCCTGTATTTTATAGCTAGCATTATAGAAATGCAGAGAGGGAAAAGAGTTCCCCCAAGGAGTCACACTGCAAGACTGGGCATGGCCAGACTGTAAACCTTGGGGTCTGACTCCATGGTTCCTGAAGTACTTCTGTCAGGGGAAGAGCCTATAATTGCAGGTAGGAGACCAGGAAGCTCACACCTGCAACCTTCCCTGTGTAGCCTCAGGCAACTTCCTGCCCCATTCACAGGCTCAGTTTCCTCCTGTGCAAAATGAACTCATACTTCCTGCTTCCTGTCTCCTGTTGGAGCTGCCTCTTGGGCACTGACATGGGGGTAGTGGTCACTGGGCATAATTGATAGACATATTTGTACCCCAGGAGCTGCAGAAACCAGGTCAAGCTGTGTCTCTGGATGTTCAATACGGAACGCTGCTAGCAGTAAGGAACTGAAAATGACCTAAGTGTTTATGAAGAGGAGATCAAGTCCAGCACAGTGACACGGCACTAGTAGTCCCAGCTACTTTGGAGACTGAGGCAAGAGGATTGCTTGAGCAAAGGAGTTTAGGGCTGAAGTGCCTGTGAATAGCCACTGCACTCAGCCTGGGTAACTTAGCAAAGACTCGTTTCTAAAACAAAT
>NC_045444.1:127583312-127593034 GCF_002776525.5 Piliocolobus tephrosceles | reverse complement strand
AAAAAAAAAAAAAAAAAAAAAGAAGCTTGGGTCATGCTGGAGTCAGCTGAGGTCTTCCTGTCCATTGAGACCTGGAGGAGGCCCAGTCCCAGCCCTCAATTTCCCAAGAGTGCTTTGACTTCTTGGGAGCCTACAATTCTCTGGTCACCTTTGGCCCTGATTTTCTGTCTCTGCAGAATTCTTGCATCCACTCTTGCCATGCATCTGACCCCTCTCTCTGCCCCAGTGTTGACCTAGCATGGAACTCGGTCCCTGGTTGGTGAGTAGGCTTCTGAGTGCTGATACCAGCCCACCAGACTGGCTTAAGCACAGGGCAGTTTGTTGATTTGTGTGACCAGAGACAGAGGTCTGTTGGTTTCAGGTGTAGCTGGGTCCAGGGGTCTCTTTCCATCTGTGTTCCTCTGTGATGGCTCCACTCTTAGACTATCCTGGTGTAATTGCAGGATAAAGCTCACAGCTCCCTGTCTATACCTCAGCAGTTGAGGCTTTGCCAGTGGAAAAAGGTCAGGCTGTCCAGGTAGCTCTGGGAGATCCCCTGTGGTGGGCAGCTCCTGTACTCTGCACATTTCCAAGCCAGCTATGGCTGGACGTGGGGAAGGTGCTAAGCGGTCAGGCCGGGGTCTCACACCTGGCCCTGGATGGCATGGAAGCAGGTGGGCCAGGTATGAGACCCAGCTCCTGTGGAATGTGACCTGGAGGATGGTGGATTTCCGTAAGAGTCTGCTCACTCAAGGCTGCTGTGTGGTCAGAGTGGGGCACGGAGGGTCCATAACCCAGTGATGCCCACATTCAGCATTCCAAATTCAAGCCAGCCCCTCGGCCTTGGGCTTCTCCCAGCCCAGCCATTCACCTCCTCATGGCTCCTCTCTGTCTCATCGCTCATGTGATGGCTGCTTGCCTCCCCCACCCTGGTCCTCTCCCCTCCTTGGCTCAGGCCCTGCCATACAGAGTCAGCCCCTGATGGCACAGAACAGGGGCATCCTGCTTGTCCTCCTGGAAGACTGCTGTGGCCTTGTGCCACCTTGGAGACTGAGCTAAGCCCTCCCTCCCACGGTGGCAAATGTGTGATGCCCCCCAGCAGCAGGGCACCTTCCTCTGTGCTGCCACCTGCTCCAGCTGGCTGCAAATCCCAGATGCTGTGCGCAGATCTGTCATCCATTTCTTTTGCCTGATGAGTCTGAGGCAGATCTGAGACTCTCCTATCATGGAGTGGGGAGGGAGGTCTGCTGGTCTTAGAAGGCTTCCAGAGCCTTCCTCCCTGCGTCCAGAGACTTCCCTCACTGAGGGGTACCCCTCGGGGTAGAGGCAACTGCCCTTGACAATGCTAGATCCTGAAGTGAGTTGTGTGGGTGATACAGCTTGGATCTGTGTCCCAGCCCAAATCTCATGTCAAATTGTAAACCCCAGTGTTGGGGGAGGGGCCTGGTGGGAGGTGATTGGATGATGGGGGCGAATTTGCGGTTCTCGTGATAGTGAGTGAGTACTTACGGGATCTGCCTGTTTAAAAGTGTGGCACCTCCCCCTTCACGCTCTTCCTCCTCCTCCGGCCAGGTAGGACGTTCCTCCTTCCTCTTCACCCTCCGCCATGATTGTAAGTTTCCTGAGGCCTCCCAGCCATGCTTCCTGTACAGCCTATGGAACGGTGAGCCAATTACATAACTTTTCTTTTTCTTTTCTTTTCTTTTTTTTTTTTGAGACGGAGTCTCGCTCTGTCGCTCAGGCTGGAGTACAGTGGCGTGATCTCAGCTCACTGCAAGCTCCGCCTCCCGGGTTCACGCCATTCTCCTGCCTCAGCCTCCTGTGTAGCTGGGACTACAGGCGCCCGCCACCACGCCTGAGTAAGTTTTTGTATTTTTAGTAGAGACGGGGTTTCACCGTGTTGGCCAGGATGGTTTCGATCTCCTGACCTTGTGATCCACCCGCCTCGGCCTCCTGAAGTGCTGGGATTACAGGCATGAGCCACCACGCCCGGCCCAAATCTCTTTCCTTTGTAAATTACCCGGTCTCAGCCAGATGCAGTGGTTTATGCCTGTAATCCCAGCACTTTGGGAGGTGAGGTGGGTGATTACCTGAGCTCAGGAGTTGGAGACCAGTCTGGCCTACATGGTGAAACCCCGTCTCTACTAAAAATACAAAACATTTGCTGGGTGTGGTAGTGGGCACCTGTAGTCCCAGCTACTCAGGAGGCTGAGGCAGGAGAATTGCTTGAACCCAGGAGGCAGAGGTTACAGTGAACCAAGATCGTGCCATTGCACTCCAGCCAGGGCTACAGGGGTGAAACTCTATCTCAAAATAAATATATAAATAAACAACCCTGTCTCAGGTACGGCGGGGACGGGGGACGCCATGCCGGGGATGGATGGTACTGGGTGGGCGTTCAGTCTGCAGGCTACTGGGGTCGGTGACGCAGGGGAGGATGGGACTGGGCGGGCGTTCCGCCTGTAGGCCACTGGGGTCAGTGGCAGCAAAGCCCTTGGACTTTGTGCCGGCCATCTCACTCCGGACTGGCCTCTCCACCCACCACCCAGTGGCCTTCAGATGGTCCTTTTTTCGAAACCAGCAGAGGGCTGTGTGGTGAGCTGCCCAGAATCCTTCTGCTGGGTGGTGTATGTCTGCACATGCCCCAGGCTGACACCCCCATCACCTCCTGGTCACTGCAGCCTGCCTCTGAGGAGGGCGGGACCCGCCCACAAGGCCCACAGAGCCATGGCTTCTACCCAGCAGTGATCCTTGATGGGCTGGAAGGTGACCGAACCCCTGTTCTTTACAAGCTGGGCTTGCTGCCCGTGGCCAAGGGCTCCTTACCATCGAGGAAGAGCTTGTCATAGGTGTCAGCGTTTAAAAGTGGGCTGTGAGTTTCTGAATGCACCGGCATTGCAGAGGAAAGTACATACTTGCAGGGAAAAGACATGCAGGAGACGCAGGGGACGGGGACGGCGACGGGGGGTTGAGCTGCAGCAGCTTCAGGCATAGGTGGGTGCTGCCTGGCCCTGCTCTTTTTTTTTTTTTTTTTTTAAAGTCAGGATCTCTCTCTGTCACCAGGCGGAAGTGGCTTGTTCAGGTCGGCCTCCTCTGTTCAAGCAATTCTTGTGCCTCAGCCTCCCGAGTAGCTGAGGAAACTTCACCACACCTGTTCAAGCGATTCTCGTGCCTCAGCCTCCCGAGTAACTGAAGTAAACTTCACCACACCTGGCGAAGTTTAAAAAACTTTTTTTTAGGGTCACGTGCGGTGGCTCACGGCTGTAATCCCAGCACTTTGGGAGGCCAAGGCGGGTGGATCACCTGAGGTCAGGAGTTCGAGACAAGCCTGGCTAACGTGGTGAAACCCTGTCTCTACTAAAAATACAACAATTAGCCGGGCGTGGTGGGTGCCTGTAATCCCAGCTACTCAGGAGGATGAGGCAGGAGAATCGCTTGAACCCGGGAGACAGGTTGCGGTGAGCCAAGATCATGCCATTGCACTCCAGCCTGGGCAACAAGTGCGAAACGCTGTCTCAAACAAAACAAACAAATAAAAACAACTTATTTTCAGAGACACAGTCTCACCATTTTGCCCAGGCTGGTCTTGAACTCTTGGGCTCAAGCGATCTTCCCACCTCAGCCTCTAAAAGTGCTGGGATTACAGGCGTGAGCCACCACTGCGGCCTTAGTCTTTTTTCTTTTCTTTTTTTTTTTTTTTGAGACAGAGTCTCGCTCTGTCACCCAGGCTGGAGTGCAGTGGCGTGATCTCAGCTTACTGCAAGCTCCGCCTCCTGGGTTCATGCCATTCTCCTGTCTCAGCCTCCCAAGTAGCTGGGACTACAGGTGCCCACCACCACTCCCAGCCTTTTTTTTTTAGTGGAGACGAGATTTCACTGTGTTAATCAGGATGGTCTCGATCTCCTGACCTCATCATCTCCCTGCCTTGGCCTCCCAAAGTGCTGGGATTCCAGGCATAAGCCACCGTGCCCAGTCACTCCAGCCTCATTCTTTAGAGGGTCTGTTCTGAGCCCAGCCCCTAAGGGGTGTGGACGGTTTGAGTGGGCCGGACAGGGTGTGGACCGGCATGGCGCTGCGTGGACAGGCCAGAGGGACTGGGTGGCGCCGAACACAGGCAGCTCACAGGAAGCCTCTGGAGTGCAGGGCGTGCTGCGGGTGCAAGAGATGGGCTGCGGCGCTCTGAGGGAGTCCGGCGTTCTGAGTTGGATCAGAGCCTGGTGTCTCTGCTGGGGCCAGGACATTCCCATTGGCCAGTTCCTGTGCATGGGGTGACCCAGACCGCATGGAGGGAGCCACTTGTGGGTGGGCCACACCTCTCGTTCTCCTTTCAAAATGCATCCTGGGGTAGCTGCCTGGCTACTTCACCACTGCCGCCCCGTCCCAGCCACGCCTCCTCCCTCTGGACAGCCCTGGCACCCTCAGTGAGCCCAGAGCCCCTCCTGCCTCTGCATCCTCCTCCCCTGCTCCTCAAAGATCACTTGCCTTCTTCCTGGAACATTCTTCCCCCATCTTCAAGCTCTGCCACCCAGCATTTCCTCAGAGAGCGCCCCCGGCCCCACCCCACAAGTCACCCCTACTCCGGTGCAAGTGGCCGAGGCGCATACTGAGTGGGTAGGCCGGTCAGAACCCTCTCACTAGGACTAGAACGGGATTCCTGTGTTTTCACTTGGCCAGTGCAAGCCTTCCTTCTGGGCAGAGACACCCCTCCAAGGTCTTCCCACCTCCTGGGGGGTTTCCCTGGGCCTGGGAGGCAGACGGGCTGTGGTAAGCCCCGAGTGGACTGAGCCAACAGCAGGGGCTGCTGCTAGTGCCCCCCACCCCTTAGTGGGTCCCCGCAAGTCATCTGCGGCAGTGAGACCGGCTTACTCTAAACCTCGGAGCCCTTCCTTGCCCTTCTCTCTCATGGTCCAGAATGTCTGCTTCTTCGTGAAGCAACGAAATATTTCCTGTCTGCAGTGAGTGCTGGGATGTGCTGGTTCTGAGTCACAGAAAAGCACTCCTCACACTGCTTCTAGAAGGAAGGGAATGTGTGATCTGCACCCCAGGCCCCAGCCTCTCTCTGGGAGGTCTAGGCCTGGGCCATGTGACCAATGCTGGCACAGTGAGGCTGCCAGGGGATCCTTGACCAAAAATTTATAGCATCCTCAAGCCCTGGAGACGTTTTAAGAGAACCAGCAGCAGAAGCTAATAAAGTGGTCAAGTGGGCATCAATTCGCAAACCCTCTCAGCTTGGCCCAGGCCCCTGGATGAGATCATTCCCCTGGTTTCCAGAACAGAACCCTCCAAGGAGAGGCCTCGAGGTGATGGGCAGAGTCTGCAGTGGGCCCGTTCCAGGGAGGGTCTCTCGGATGCCTCTGCAAGCACCTCATCCTACCCTGGGCAGAGAGCCAGGGACTGTTCACACCCCAGGAGGCTCAGCATTGCACAACAAGCCCCTACACTTTGCACAGGCTGAACGAGGTCCCTTGAGAGCTGCTGTCAGGGCAGGTGACCCGAGCGGTCCCCTCAGGAGAGGTGCGTAGTGCAGAGACAGAGGGACAGGAGCTCCCTGGGCTGGAGGCTCTCCTCCCACAAGCTGCCTGGAGCCCCTTCCCCATCTGGAATGGGGGACACGCCCCTGGTCTGCCACTCATGCAGGGATCTGTGGTGATAGGAGATGATCAGATGGGATGTACCTGACTGAGATGCACCATACACGTTCTGCACCGAGGCCTGTGGGCCTCTTGCTCCATTTGCCCAGATGGCTCCCTGAGCAAACAGCCCCTCCCCATTCACTTTTCCCAGAAGTTCATTCCTCTTACTAATGAAGGATCAGGGCTTAGACCAGAAGGGTTTTGTATAAACTCAGATGAGTGCTAAGTAAACAGCCGGGAACCCGCACGGCTGGAGAGTTTGTCCACTAGCCTTGCAGCCAGGCACGTGCAAGTGACCACAGGCCAAGCAGGGGCCGCAGTCTCATGCTTTTAGCACCCCCATGCACCGACCCCCTTCCCTCCCCAGTAGGGGTCTTGAAGAGTGGGCTTCAGCCAGGCCAGGGGGTCCTGATGCAGCCTCATGTCCAGGCTCAGCCAGGCCAGCCACATCCTCTCCCACTGTGGATAGAGCTGCCCTGGCTAGAACCTACCCCCTCTGGCAGCACCCTGCCAACCCTTGATATTACAAAAGCTTTAAGTATTGCTGACCCGGCAGATGAATGATGACACCAGGTAGCTTTGCTGTGCACATCCCAGGCTGCCTGTAAGGCCAAGCGTGTTTCATCCCCTGTTCCTCATTGGACTCTTGGGATCTCTAGGTAGAGAATTTACCCATTTCTCTGGGGTTATTTGTTTAGTTGGTTGTAAATGCTGCAGATACTTCTCACCAGGCTTTCCCTTCAAATTCTTTCTTTTCCTGTGCAGAGACTGCGCATGTTCTGAGTCAAATGTACCCATCCTCTCTCTCCAGCCTGGGTTTGAACGGGGCTTCCCCACCCAGAGACCACGCCCCGCTCACCCAGGCTTTGTTCCTGACCTTCTCGGGTATTTTGTTGTTTTGGTTTTTCATGTTGGCCTCATTTTACTTTTATGTGGTATTTGGAAAGGACGTCAGGACTCAGGAACTGGGGTTTTTTTTTTTTTTTTTTTTTTTGAGACGGAGTCTCTCTCTGCCACCCAGGCTGGAGTGCAGTGGTGTAATCTCAGCTCACTGCAAGCTCTGCCTCCCAGGTTCAAGCGATTCTCCTGCCTCAGCCTCCAAGTAGCTGGACTACAGGTGCCCACCACCATACCCAGCTACTTTTTGTATTTTTAGTAGAGATGGGGCTTCACCATGTTGGCCAGGCTGGTCTCAAAATCCTGACCTCAGGTGATCCACCCGCCTCGGCCTCCCAAAGTGCTGGGATTACAGGTATGAGTCATTGTGCCTGGCCAGGAACTGAAGTGGTTTTTATTTTTATTTTATTTCTGTATTCATTTATTTTAGAGACAGAGTCTTGCTCTATCACCCTGGCTAAAGTACATTGGTACCATCACAGCTCACTGCAGCCTCAAGCTCCTGGGCTCAAGCAGTTATCTTGCCTCAGCCTCCCGAGCAGCTGGGACTACAGGCATGAGCCACCACACCCAGCTTGAAGTGGTTTTCAGAACTATTTTTGTGAATGTGAGAAAGAATTTACCTTTTTTTTTTTTCTTCCCCAGATTGGCTTGGCTGTGGGTCCAAGGTGTCATCTCTTATCTCTCTGAGGATTGTCATGGTGAGGGACTTTTTTTTGGTAGGTGGCATTTTCCCTGCTCCTTCCTGCACCTCAGCTTCCCCCAGGTGCCCCTCTGTGTGCTTTGGTCCTTCCTTTTTGTGGGGGAGGCCTGCCCTTCTGTAGAAGGAGCACGCCTAGCAACTCCTTGTTGGGTGTCCAGGTGGAGCCTGGGGACTGGCCTGCTTCTTTCTTGGGGACCCCAAAAGGAGGTCTTTTCCCCAGGCAGTTCAGCATCGCCCAGGAAGGCCCATGAGGTCTCCTTCTTGGGGTTGGGGGTCCCTGTCTAGCTAATGGCAGCCTGAGCCGAGTGCAGGAAGGGTTCCAGGGGCTACAAGTCAGGAGGCAGCCCCTCCTCTACCTTCTCCCCAAGTCTTAGCCATCCCGTGTCCCTCGGCTGTAACCCCTTAGATCCAGTTTCTCCAGAGAAGACCTTGTTTTGTCAGCTTTGGAAGGGCCATCGGGCCTGGCCTTGGGAGGCAGGGATGGGGTGTGGGGTCCCCCACAGCAACCTGTGCTCCCAGCCCCAGCCCCGCTGTTCATCCATGCCATGGTCACAGTGCTTGTCATCTGCGCCTGTGGGAGGAGGACGGTGTCCTCCAGTGGGCCTGGGGCTGGGCCTCCTGATGTACCTCAGCCAGTGGGGCCTGAGCAGGTGATGACCATCCCCTCCCAGCAGACGTTTGAGGAGCTGTGCCCCTTTCCGGCGCAGGACAGCTCTGTCTTAGGGAGGGCTGCTTGCTCCCGGGGTAAAGTGGGAGGAGGATGGGGTGTGAGACAGCGGCAGAGCATCTGGGATAGGCGTGTGCCTGCGTGAGGAAGCAGCCGGGGCTGCCGGAGCCACTGGGATTCCAGGGCTGTTTGTTGCCACAGCAGAGCTCCCCTGAGGCTGACAGCTACACCTGCTAAGTCAGTCACCCTCCTCGGCTTTGGGTTAAAATGTGGGGGACATCAAAACCTCTCATCTTGCCAAGTGCAGTGGCTCATGCCTGTGATCCCAACACTTTGAGAGGCCGAGGTGGGTGGACCACTTGAGGTCAGGAGTTCAAGGCCAGCTTGGGCAACGTGGTGAAATCCCATCTCTACTAAAAATACAAAAATTAGCCAGGCATGGTGGCGGACACCTATAATCCCAGCTACTCAGGAGGCTGAGGCAGCAGAATCTCGTGAACCCGGGAAGCAAAGGTTCGCTCTGCCTGGGTGACAGAGACTCAGTCCCCCACCAAAAAAAAAAAAAAAAAACCTCTCTTCTACTGTTGTTTCCTCCCCAGCTTTTTTTTTTTTTTCTTGTGGACTTTTCCCCTTTAGGGGGAAGTTTTTACAATTCCTTTCCTATTATTGTAGAAGGATTTGGGAGGGAGAGAGGGCTAAGGAGACACAGATAACAGGGATCGTGGCTGCCCTGCGCTCTTAGGTTTACAGTCAGTGCCTGTGGACTCCAGTGCACACTTCGCTGGCCTCTGCCTGCTGTGCGGCTTCATTCCAGGGCCTTTTGTTTTCTCGTGGACAGTGTTGTCCCATCATTCCTTCCCTTAAGCGGGCTTGTGGGGTCAAACTCCCTGAGTCAGGGTGGGAGTCCAGGCAAATGCCTGGAATTCCTCTCATGCTTGAAAGATGATGACTGCGGATGGATTTGAAGCCATCACCCCTTGGTCTTTATACTCCAGTTGTACATGTCAATCTGATTTGTGTTCCTTTTTTGCGTCATAGCCTTCCTCTCCTCTTCCCCCTCCCTTCTCTCCCTCCCTGCCTCCTGCATTAGTTTCCTGACACGAACCTGGTAGCTTAGGACAGCAGACACTTATTCTCTCACTGTTCCTGAGGCTGGAAGTCCAGAAGTCGGGGTGCTGGCAGGATGTGCTCTTCTGAGGCCTCCAGGGCAGGGCCAGCCACAGGCCCATCTCCTCGCTCGGGCATCTGCCAGCGATCCCCAGCAGTCCTCGGCTTGTTGCTGCATGGCTCCAACGTCCACCTCTCCCACCACGTGGCTTCCTCCCGGTGTCTGTGTCCAGATCTCCTGCTCTGTCTAAGGACACCAGTCACTGACCATGGGACCCGTCCTAATCCAGGGAGACCTATGGTCAACCTGATCACATCTGCAAAGACTATTTCCAAGTCTAGCCACACTCCCAGCTGCTGGGGGCAGGACTTGAACGTATCTTTTGTGGGGACACAATTCCCTTCTCAGGTTTTAAGATTTGTCTTTATCATTACAGTTTTAAAGACTAACTATCATGTGTCAGGTCAATATTTTGTTTTCCCCTTTTAACCTGGAAACTTAATTTCTCTTCAGTTTGGGGAAAATGTTCCTGTGTGTATATGTCTGTGTGTCTGTATCTGTGTGTTTATGCGTAGGTGGGTAGTGTCTATGTGGTGTGTGTCTGTGTTTTCTGTGTGTGTATGTGTGGTGTGTATGTGTGGTATGTATCTGTGTGCTTATGTATCTGTGTCTTTGTGATGCATGTGTCTGTGTGTGTGTGTTCATCTGTATGTGTGGTGTGTATGTGGGGGGCGT
>NC_045444.1:127581418-127583302 GCF_002776525.5 Piliocolobus tephrosceles | reverse complement strand
TGGTGTGAGTGTGCATCTGTGTGCGCCTGTGTGTCTGTCTGTGGGTGATGCCTCCGCTCTGCCCTCCTCCCTCTCTGGCCTTCTGGAATGCCTGCTGGATGGCTACAACAACTTGTGGATCTCGCCACCAGTTTCTCAGTTTTTCCTTGACAATTTATTTCTAGGTCTACAATCTGCAGTCTCCTTCCTGGGCTCAGTCTTTATCCTGTCAATGTTTTCATCTTCATCCATTTTGCTACTCAGTCCCTTCACTGTGGCGTTTTATTTGAATTCATGTTTGTACTGTTCCTTTTCTTTCTCCAGCGAATCCCTCTCTGCCCACACCAGCATTCCCCTGGCTCTCTCCGAGACGTCTACACACATCCCAGAGCCTCCGAACTGCTTTCTCAGTTACGTTTCCCAGGGGCGGGAGTGGGGTGACTCCTTCCCTCGATTGCGCTGGTGTTTCCTGTCTGCCTTGGCCGTCTTCCATGCTTGATGTGGTAGCTGAATAATGGCCTCCAAAGATGTCCTGGTCCTGATCCCCGGCACCTGTGAATATGGAACCTTACGTGGCAAAAAGGGACAGTGATGATATAAGTAAGTTGAGACTCTTGAGATGGGAGATTATCTTGGATTATCTAGGAGTCCCTAATGTCATCACAGACTCCTTATAATACGGAAGCAAGTGCTTAACGATGGGAATGCGTTAAAAAAAGAAAATCACACCTGTAATCCCAGCACTTTGGGAGGCCGAGGTGGGCGGATCACGAGGTCAGGAGATCGAGACCATCCTGGCTAACACGGTGAAACCCTGTCTCTACTAAAAAATACAAAAAATTAGCCAGGTGTGGTGTGTGCCTGTAGTCCCAGCTACTCGGGAGGCTGAGGCAGGAGAATGGCGTGAACCCGGGAACCAGAGCTTGCAGGGAGCCGAGATCGCGCCACTGCACTCCAGCCTGGGCGACAGAGGGAGACTCTGTCTCAAAAAAAAAAAAAAAAAAAAAAAATGGAAGCAAGAGGGTCAGAGAGAGGCTCCGCTGTTGGCTTTGTAGGTGGAGGGGGGGCCATGAGCTGAGGGATGCAGGTGGCTTCTGGAAGCTGAAAAAGACAAGGAAACAGATTCTCTCTAGGGCCTCCAGAGGAACCAGCACTGCCGACTCCTTGATTCTAGCCCACTGAGGCCCATTTTGGATTTCTGCACCCTAGAACTGTGAGAGAGTAAATTGTGCTGTTGAAGCCACCACATTTGTGGCGATCTGTTTCAGCCACAATGGGAAGCTCGTGTGCTTGGCAGTTCTGATTGTGAACTCATCTTTATGTTAGAGATTCCTTTACACATAAATCCCCTTATCCACAGGGGACAAATTCCATGACCCCCAGTGGATGCCTGAAACCGCAGAGTACTGAATCTTATATATACTGTGTTTTTTCCTATATGTATATATCTATGATAGTCTAGTTTATAAATGAGGCACAGTAAGAGATTAACAACAATAACTAATAGTAAAATAGGACAATGATGACAATATAATGTAACAAAAGTTTTGTGAATATGATCTCTCTCCTCTCTCAGAACATCTTACT
This sequence comes from Piliocolobus tephrosceles, assembly GCF_002776525.5. Taxonomy (NCBI): domain Eukaryota; kingdom Metazoa; phylum Chordata; class Mammalia; order Primates; family Cercopithecidae; genus Piliocolobus; species Piliocolobus tephrosceles. The sequence goes on along the minus strand of NC_045444.1, from coordinate 127,581,736 downwards.
ATAAAATTAGCTGGCCATGGTGGTGTGTGCCTGTAGTCCCAGCTACTCGGGAGTCTGAGAAGGGAGGATCGCTTAAGCCTAGGGAGGTGGAGGCTGCAGTGAGCCAAGACTGCGCCATTGCACACCAGCCTGGGCAAGAGTGAGACCCTGTTTCTTTTTTTTTTTTTTTTTTTTTTGAGACGGAGTCTTGCTCTGTAGCCCAGGCTGGAGTGCAGTGGCTGGATCTCAGCTCACTGCAAGCTCCGCCTCCTGGGTTTATGCCATTCTCCTGCCTCAGCCTCCCGAGTTGCTGGGACTACAGGCTCCCGCCACCTCGCC
>NC_045444.1:127555177-127581018 GCF_002776525.5 Piliocolobus tephrosceles | reverse complement strand
TCGGCTCACTGCAACCTCCACTTCCCAGGTTCAAGCGATTCTCCTGCCTCAGCCTCCCGAGTAGCTGGGATTACAGTCACCCGCCACCACGCCTGGCTAACTTTTTGTATTTTTAGTAGAGCTGGGGTTTCACCATGTTGGCCAAGCTGGTCTCAAACTCCTGACCTCAGGTGATCCACCCGCCTCGGCCTCCCAAAGTGCTAGGATTGCAGGCATGAACCACCACACCCGGCCAAATATTTGAAATGTTTTTATACAACTACAGGAGGGGAGAGAGAGGGAGGAGGGGAAGGGGGAAGTTAGGACCTAGTAGGAGCACTTCTTCTGTCTATTTTCCCCTCTTACATTGTAGCTTGTGAGCACCTTGCTAAGCCATTACCATGTTTTATGCACAATGGTTTGATGGCTGCGCCATACTCCATGGGAAGGATGTCTTCTATAAATTTTTCATGTCATTGCGTATTTAAGTTGAGACGTAGCCCAGTGACATGTGAGCTACATCGTTGTGCATATCTGACATTTTCTCAGCACTAACGCTCAGAAGTGGAGCCGCTGGTCAGTGGGAAGGGGAGTTTTTAAAGCTCTGCATTTGGAACAAGTTACCAAGGAAAGTGCCATCCCACAGAAGCCGCTGCCAGGGTCTACATGCCAGAGGGCCAAGGAGTCTAGGCTCTGAAGGTAAAGCCAGTGTTTGGTCTGGGGTCTGATGCGGTCCAGTCGGTGACCAGGGTTGGAGTTGGCTGCCTCCAGGAGGCTGGGTGAGAGCCAGAGGCTGGGTAGCCAGTTAGGAGGCACCTGAAGGCACCTGGGCATCACCAAAACGGGTTTGAATGTTCCCAAAACTTAAATTCAACTTCAAGGCTGGGTGTGGTGGCTCATGCCTGTAACCCCGGCACTTTTGGAGGCCAAGGTCAGGAGTTTGAGACCAGCCTCGCCAACAGGATGAAATCCTGTCTCTACTAAAAATACCAGAAAAATTATCCAGGCGTGGTGGTGCATGCTGTAGTCCCAGCTACTCAGGAGGCTGAGGCAGGAGGATTGCTTGACCCGGAAAGCAGAGGTTGCAGTGAGCTGAGGACACACCATGAGGCACTCCAGCCTGGGTGACAAAGCAAGACTGTCTCTAAAAGTAGAAAAAAATCAGCTTCATCAGGTGAAGAGCTGCCTCTGGTGAGGACAGAAGTGACTGAATCCCTGGGGTGCTGCCCAGCACTGCAACCTCTTGGGATATGTAGGCCAGGATGCTTGGCCCCAGTCCAGGCGGGCACGGAGTGAGTCCCGGCTCAGGAGGGTTTTGTGAAGGACACTGAGGGACGTTGCTGCCATCCACCTGGAAATGCTGAGTGCCCCAGAGTGGCAGACACAGCGTCCGGTCCTGGCACTGAGGAGCCTGACTCCCGCCCGTCCCAGCAGCCGTCTCCCACAGTCCGGTGAGGCCGCGAGGCCCAGGCTGCCACACCGCACGCCCCTTTCCTGGGTGCTTCACCCATCTCTCCCCTGAATACGATGCCCACTCTATGCCTGGCTGGCCGGTCGCCGGAGACAGTGGTGGGCACACTGGATCCAGCTGGGCGTCCCCTGGGAGGGGCAGACCCTCGTCCCTGGGTTACACAGCTCCGGGGGTTGGGTGGGGTTGGGGCGGATGTCCCGTGCAAGGCAGGACAGGCCAGGGCGCGCTGGTTGGAGCTGGGGCCTGAGGCTACCGGGCGCTGAGGACGGGCGGCAGGTGTTCGCGCACACACCGGGCGCAGCCCTGGCCCCACTGCCAAACGCTCCCAGCGGCCCCGTTTTCTCCTTGGCCGAGCCTGCTTTGCAGAGAGGGAAACGGAGGCTCCGGCCCGTGGCGCCCCAGCTGGTCAGTGCGTCTCAGCCGAGCGGAAGCCTGCGTCCCGGGCTTCCCTGGTGCCGCCTCCCGGCTGTCCGTGCCTGGCGCCCTGGGAGCGGGGGCCAGAGTCCTGACCCCGGGAATATTGGGGCCGATGAAGCAGGAGGACAGGGCCCTCCTGGAGCCGGGGGATGACGGTGCCCGCAGGTCAGGTGGCGCCGGAATCGCGGGGCGGGGGTCCCTCCGGCCGCGCCCCTTCCCTTCCGCGGCACATCCTGAAGCTTCTACCGGTGGAGGGAGTGGGGCGGGAGAGCGAGATGCTGGACCGGGCGAGGGGCAGGGATCCGCTGCTGGGGGGCGGAGGGCTGCGCAGACCGTGCGCCGGCCCCAATTCCCCAATTGTCCACACCCCTCCTTGTGGCTGGAAATCCCCGGGGACCCCCACCTGCCCCAGGCACTGGTCTCCAGCAAGGGCACGGCTGCCCCGCGGACTCTGGAAGCCGGGAGCCGCCCCTCCCGTGGCCCCGCCCCCGACAACCACGCCCCCACACGTAACCACGCCCCCGCACGTGGCCCCGCCCCTCATGAGCACCTCCCCCCGTGGTCTTCGTCTTCCACGGCCCGTCTCTCACCGTCCCTGGCGACAGGCCCCGCCCCCCGCCGCGGCCCCGCCCCGCACGACCACACCCACCGCGGCTCCGCCCCTCGCCTGGCCTCGCCCTTCATGACCGCGCCCCGCACTGGCCGCGGTTCGGGTCGTCCTCCGTGGGCGCCGGGGCTGCAGCTTTCCTTGGCGTAGGGGGCGAGCGGTGGACTTGCCCTTGGGTGCGGGCGCGGTGCGGGGCTCATCGGAGGCAGCCGGGCCCCACCTGCAGCCGAGCGATGGACGGCGGGCCCGGTCCCCGGGTCCTCCCCCGGGAACACCTGTCCTTTCCCTTCGCCGGCGTTCTTTTTTCTTCAGCTGTTTCCCGCTTCCTGAGATCTGCAGGCCGCCTTTTTGCACAAATGTGTTGTTTTGAAACACTGGGCATTGTTCTGAGGTTTCAGTCGCGGCCCGCAGCCGAACGCAACGCGCATTTCAACGGAGCGCTCCGGCACTCTGGGGAATTAGGGGAGCGGATGAGAGATTTAAAACTCCACGGTCACTGTGCAGAGATAAGGAAATGTGAGTCGTGTGTGGCTCTGAAACATAGCTTTTCACTGAATGTCGCGCCCTGGGCGTGTTCCCAGGCGATCCTTCACGTTCCTCAAGGCCTGGTAATGCCCCCATACCTGGAACCCCGGGCCGCCCTCCAGAGTGACCTCGTCCTTAGCGCTGCCTCAGACTCAGACACCCAAAGCTGCAGAGGTAGGACCCCGCGTCACAAGCGGAAGGCGGGGCCTGCCTGCGGTGTGGACTCCCAGCTGCTGGAGGAACATTGCCCTTTGGCTCAGAAGAGAAAGCCAGTTTCTCCTCCGGCATTTCCAGTTCCAGGGGAGCCCCCAGGGTGTCCCTGTTTGGGGACAGTTCCCCATCACAAGCTGAAGGAGAATCCCACTCACCACTGGACAGAGGAGAAACAGGCCCAGCGAGGGGAGTGCTTGCCTGCACAGAGGAGTCCATGGGGAGGTGGATGAAAGTCTGGGGGTGGGGAAGACCCCCAGGGGTCCAGACTGAGCCCACACCAGGATGATCGGAGGACCCAGTGCCACCTCTGCCCCAGGAGCTTACCTGACAACCCAGGGGGCGGTGAGACCTCCTTGCTGGGGGATCCTCCTTGATGATGCAAAGCTGCCAGAGCATCGCAGGGACACCCCCAGGGGCTCTGACACCTGCTATCAGAGTCACTTTCCCCAAAAAGACCTCCTGTAGCCCTCAGCATTGTCCTCAGCTGCCCCACTTCTCTTGATCCACCAGGCTTCATGGCCAAGATGGGCGGGCCCCCTGCGTGACTGGGGGTCTCCTGGGGGAGAGTCAGCCGTCTACCCCACCCCTCTTTCAGGGTCCATGGAACCTGGGGATTCCCTTCTGGAACCCACTCCCAGGGAGAAACCAAAGTACCTGGCCAGGGAGGTGAAGCCCAAAGATAGCCTGAGCGGCTCACCACCCACCTCCCACCCCCGGTGTTCTCCATGAGGGAGCCCCGGGAAGGGGGTGCTTCTCTGACCCTCCCAAAGTGGGAAGAGCCCACCGGGTGGCACAGAGGCCTGCAGCCTAGGCCCAGAGCAGGGGTCGCTGGCAGAATTCTGTTCCCAGCACCCAGGTCATAGCATCACTTCTGCCACTCAGACGCCACAGGAGAGACCGGACAGGTGGGGAGAGACAACAGCTCCACCTCCCCGCCTCCCTGGGCCCCTGGGACCCCAGGGGAGAATCTGGACTCCAGCAGACAAGCCTCTGTCTTTGGCCTAATCATCTACCCACCTGAGTGGCCCTTGCCCTCACACAGCATGGCCTTGCATGGAGAGAGGTGTGGGCCACATCCCAGCCTTCTTGTTAAGTGTGAAGTCCAGCTCCTCCTCCCCCAGCACCTTTCTCACTCAGCACATTCAGAGCCTGGCTACGGCCACTTCCCTTCTGTTCCAGGTATGGGGGACATCACATGGCCTTTAGAAACATGAAGAAACACCTGGGAACACATCCAGGGCACGACGTTCGGGGAAAACTCACGTTTCGGAGCCGCACATGAATTTTGTACAAATATGAATCCTCTCACGACCATGGATTTTTAAATCTCTCACCTACTCTCCTAATTCCTCAGAGTGCTTGAGCGCTCAGTTGAAATGCATGTTGCCGGGCGCGGTGGCTCAAGCCTGTAATCCCAGCACTTTGGGAGGCCGAGACGGGCGGATCACGAGGTCAGGAGATCGAGACCATCCTGGCTAACACGGTGAAACCCCGTCTCTACTAAAAAATACAAAAAGCTAGCCGGGCAAGGTGGCTGGTGCCTGTAGTCCAGCTACTCGGGAGGCTGAGGCAGGAGAATGGCGTAAACCCGGGAGGCGGAGCTTGCAGTGAGCTGAGATCCGGCCACTGCACTCCAGCCCGGACGACAGAGCAAGACTCCGTCTCAAAAAAAAAAAAAAAAAAAAAGAAATGCATGTTACATTTGGCTGCGGGCTGTGACTCAAATCTCACAACAATGCCCAGTCTCTGCCCCTCTCCCCTTGCCCCTCCCTTGAAGTGGCCTCTGCCCTGTGTGGTGACCCCCAGCCTCAGCTTCTGGGTGGGCCTCTGGCTAAGCTGGAAGTGGCTGCCACTCCACACGTTGGGGTGTTTCTGACAAGACTGAAATTGCACCTTCCTTTACATTGAACCTTGCAGCCTAAATCAGCTGCACCTTTCTGACTCCTTTAAATTTGGTGGAAAGGTTTTCTGTCCCCATGGGACATCTTTCTTGCCTCTGGCTTGGCCACCACTCCCTCCAGGCGGCTCACCCGGGACCTCCTGGCTTTCACCTCTCTCCTTGCCGGCCCAGTGTCTGCACGTCGGCTTTGCTTTTCCTTTGCCTCTGGGCCTGACGTGTGTTTCTGGCATGTTCCTTCAGTGAGTCTTGTATCACCTTACTGATTCTGCATCTACCAACAACTTCCATCACTGAAGCATACCACCCTCCCTACTCCCCAGGCAGTTGACCCCCATCCTTCCAGGGGTGTCCCCCATCAGATCCACAGCCAGGACTCCCCGTTAGGGACACAGATGTAATTGCGGTAAATTAGTATAATTTTATGTTGCCTCAGCATTCAATTTTTAAATCCTTTTATTTTACTTTTTTTTTTTTTTTGGAGACAGAGTCTTGCTCTGTCATCCAGGCTGGAGTGCATGGTGCCATCTTGGCTCACTGCAACCTCCACCTCCCAGGTTCAAGCAATTCTCCTGCTGCAACCTCCCAAGTAGCTGAGACTACAGGCGTGCGCCACCATGCCCAGGTAATTTTTGTATGTTTAGTAGAAACAGGGTTTTACCCTGTTGACAAGGCTGGTCTTGAACTCATGACCTCAGGTGATCCACCTGCCTTGGCCTCCCAAAGTGATGGGATTACAGGCGTGAGCTACCGTGCCTGGCCTATTTTACTTTATTTTTTAATTGATATAATAAGTATACATATTTATGGGGTTTCCATACGTATTTATGATGTTTCCATATGTGTGTAGTGATCAGATCAGGGTAATTAGCTTATCATCTCAAACATTTATCATTTTTTCATGTTGGAAACATTCAGTCTCCTCCTTCTAGCTATTTGAAACTATAGGAGATATTAGTGTTAATTATAAAGCATCCATTTTGAATACAGATGCTCCTGGACTTATGATGAAGCTGCATCCCAATAAACCCATCATAAGTTGAAAATATCGCAAGTCAAAAATGCATTGAATACACAAAACCTACCAACCATCGTAGCTTAGCCCGGCCTTCCTTAAACGTGCTCAGAACGCTAACATCAGCCTGCAGCGGGCAAACTTGCCTGGGGACACAGTGGCCTGCAGAGTGAGTCGCTTACCCTCCTCCTGGTGCGGCTGACCTGGAGCTTCGGCTCCCTGCCGTGGGTATGGTAGGGCGTATGGCTAGCCCAGGGAAAGATCAAAAGTCAAAGCATGGTTTTACTGAATGCATATTGCTTTAGCATCATTGTGAAGTTGAAAATTCCTAGATTGAACCACCGTTAAGTCGGATACTCTATGAGTTGAACTGTCTCATATCTGAAGCAGGACTTAGTCCCGACTGTTCATGGAACTCAGGTCTCGCTAAACCTTTTTCCAGTTTAGAAGAAAAAAATCAGCTCCCTGCCAGTGCTCATTTAATTTTACATAAACATACTCTGAGGCTGAAGCAAATCTGACTAATTTTCAGTGTGAAAATAAAATATAAATCTATTCTTTGAGGCCAGGAGTGGTGGTGCACACCTGTGGTCCCAGCTCCTTGGGGGGCTGAGGTGGGAGGATTGCTTGAGCCTAGCGGGTCAAGGTGGCAGTGAGCTGTGTTCATGCCACCGCACTCCAGCCTAGGTGACAGAGCAAGACCCTGCCTCGAAAAAAAGAAAAGAAAAAAAAACTGTTCTTGGAGTTATTTCTAAACAGAACTAACATCAGAATCATCTGAATCATTAGAATAATCTATCTGGGGCTGGGTGTGGTGGCTCACGTCTGTAATCCCAGCACTTTGGGGGGCCGAGACGGGCAGATGACTTGAGGTCAGGAGTTGAAGACCAGCCTGGCCAACATTGTGAAACCCCATCTCAACTAAAAATACAAAAATTGGCCAGGTGTGGTGGTGCACACCTGCAGTCCCAGCTACTCAGGAGGCTGAGGCAGGAGAATTGCTTGAACTTGGGAGGCGGAGGCTGCAGTGAGCCAAGATGGTGCCACTGCACTCCAGCCTGGGTGACAGAGTGAGACTCCATCTCAAAAAAAAAAAGGGTAATCTATTTGTGAAAAATTTATCAAATGAATCTTCAGCCAACAACTATTTGAGAACAATATTAACATCACGTGTAGGAATGCTGTGTTTTCTAGGACTTGACGTTTTCATTTTCAGTGATAGAGAATCACTATATTTTGTGAATGGAAATACCACTACTAAAACCAGGTAAAACCAGAATGCTATGAATAGTGATGTCTTTTGTTTCCAAAGTCAGTATACCAGAGTGATGTGAAAATAATGAAAGTGAGATATTGTGTGGCAAAGCTATCTTTGGGTAAATGCTGCAGCTGTAAGCGCCGCTGGTATTTTTGGGGCAAATGGTAAAAGGGTTAAACCTGCCAGTGGGAACTCCCCCAGGGGAGCCTGCCTGGGTAGCACCCTGGGGCCCAGGAAAAGGCTCAGCCACAGCCCCTCCCGTGCTGTCCGGCTCCCACCATGGCTGACACGTGTGTCCTGGAAGGCTTCCTCCTTCCCACTGGCCCTGTGGGGTTTGCTGCCCTCTTCCCTCTGGGATCTGTGAGTAATGAAACTGCTTCTGTAGCTTCATGTGTCTGTGGGGCTGGCTCCTCTGCGTCTCACCTGACTGACAGACACACCTGAGCATAACTTCTTTCCCAGTTAGGACTCTCTCAGAGAGTGGGTAACTTGGTAGGGATAAACCCAATACAGGTCAGACCAGAGCCACAAGGGTACCTGCTGGTATAAACAAGCCCCTGGTCACAGGCCAGGGCCCTAAGCATTAAGCTGTCTTAATGCTTAGGATAAATGCTTAGGATAAAGAAGTGTCCCTGAAAGCTCACTGTGCACACCCACCACCACCAGCTCCCCTGGAGCTACGTCTTATATCCACTCTCCAGAGACAGCAACCCCAGACCAAATTAGAATAAAAAACAAGAGTAGAAAAATGTAGTAAAATAATTAGGAAGTGATGAGTTTCCAGTATTTATTTTCCATGTTTGTGTTTGTTTGTGTGTGTGTTTGAGACAGCATCTCAGCTGACTCAACTGGACTCCCAGGCTGGAAGGCAGAGGCCCCATCACGGCTCACTGCAATCTCCAACTCCCGGGCTCAAGTGATCCTCCCACCTCAGCCTCCCGAGTAGCGGGGACTACAGGCGTGAACTGCTATGCTCAGATAATTTTTTTTGTTTGTTTTAGAGATGGGGTTTTACTATGTTGTCCAGGCTGGCCTCAAACTCCTGGGCTCAAGTGATCCACTCATGTTGGCCTCCCAAAGTGCTGGGATTACAGGTATGAGTCACTGCACCCACCCCTTATTGTCTGTGTTTTTAAAATATAACTCATTTTGGTTGTAAGTGTTTATAATTAATTTTGTTTGTTTGTTTGTTTGAGATGGAGTCTCGCTCTGTCGCCCAGGCTGGAGTGCAGTGGCGCAATCTCGGCTCACCGCAAGCTCCGCCTCCAGGGTTCACGCCATTCTCCTGCCTCAGCCTCGCAAGTGGTTGGGACTACAGGTGCCTGCCACCACTCCCGGCTAATTTTTTGTATTTTTAGTAGAGACGGGGTTTCACCATCTTAGCCAGGATGGTCTCGATCTCCTGACCTTGTGATCCACCCACCTCGGCCTCCCAAAGTGCTGGGATTACAGGTGTGAGCCACCGCGCCCGGCCTATAATTAATTTTTAATAACGACTGTGTTTTAACAACCAGCTCAGAATTCCTGTAAGTTTAAGGATGGGTTGCTGGGCGCGGTGGCTCAGGTGGATCACCTGAGGTCAGGAGTTCAAGACCAGCCTGGCCAACATGGTGAAACCCTGTCTCTACTAAAAATACAAAAATTAGCAAAAATTAGCCAGGTGTGGTGGCATGTGCCTGTAATCTCAGCTACTCGGGAGGCTGAGGCAGGAGATCACTTGAACCCGGGAGGCGGAGTTTGCAGTGAGCCGAGATTGAGCCACTGCACTCCAGCCTGGATGACAGAGACGAGACTCTGTCTCGAAGAAAAAAAGAAAAGAAAACCAATAACCCAATAAGAAAAAACTGAGAAGAGACTAGAATAGACACTTCATCAAAGGAGGCCTACAAGTGGCCAAGAGGCACATGAGCATCATCAGCCACCAGAGAAATGCAAACTAAAACCAAGGTGAGATCCCAACTACACAACAATTAGAATGGCTAAAATCTAAAAAGCCACTGATAATAGCAAGTGTTGGCAAGTCAGGATTCTCCATAGAAACTGACCAATAGAGGCCGGGCGCGGTGGCTCAAGCCTGTAATCCCAGCACTTTGGGAGGCTGAGACGGGCGGATCACGAGGTCAGGAGATCGAGACCATCCTGGCTAACATGGTGAAACCCCGTCTCTACTAAAAATACAAAAAACTAGCCGGGCAAGGTGACGGGCGCCTGTAGTCCCAGCTACTCGGGAGGCTGAGGCAGGAGAATGGCGTGAACCCGGGAGGCGGAGCTTGCAGTGAGCTGAGATCCGGCCACTGCACTCCACCCTGGGCGACAGAGCAAGACTCCATCTCAAAAAAAATAAAAAAAAAAAAAGAAAGAAACTGACCAATAGGAGATGTATCTGTATCTATCTATGTATCGCTCTCTCTGTATCTGTATCTATATGGGGTGGAGAGAGAGAGGTTACAGGAACTGACTCATCCAAATGGAGGCTGAGAAGTCCCACAGTGTTGTCTGCAAGCTGGAGCACCAGGAAAGCCAGCAGTCTGACCCAGTCCAGGTCCAAAGGCCCAGGAACCAGTGGACTGATGCCTGCGGGCAGGAGAAGATGGAGGTCCCAGCTCAGAGAGAAAATTCACCCTTCCTTGCCTTATTTTTCTACCCAAGCCCTGAGTGGATCGGATGCTGGCTGCCTACATGGTGAGGGCAGATCTACTTTATTCAGTAGGACGCTCCAATGCTCGTCTTGTCCAGAAACCCCTTCACAGACACCCTTAGAAACCGTATTTCCCCAGCATCCGGGCATCCCTCAGCTCAGCTGAGTTGACATAAAATTAACTATCAAAGGTGACCCATGTCCTAGTTCAGGAGTTTCCTGATTTTTGCATAGAAAAGTCTCAAATCCCAGGAAACCCCTCAGACCTGGACAAAGTGCAGTGATTGGTCACTGTGGGTGAGCACAGGCAGCATCGGAGCCCACACACTGGACGGTGGCCACGCGAGGTAGTATGGCCACTCTGGACAACAGCCAGGCAGTTACCTACAAACTGAGTACTGAGCATTCTCACTCCTAGGTGTTTATCCTGGAGAAATGGAAACCCATCCTCACACGAAAACCCGTACATAAATGTCTACAGCATGCCTGCTTGTGACAGCCAAAACCTGGAAATGACACAGATGTCCTTCAAGATCTGATAAAGTGAGCAGTGGCCAGGCTGCGGGGCACGCATGCAGCAGGTCACGCTCCCGAGTGGAAAAGGTGAGCCTTGGCGGCATGTTGGAGCGAAAGCAGCCAGTCTCAAACATTACACGCTGTAGGATTCTGCTGATTTATTACTACGTATTATTAGCTTTTTGAGGCAGGGTCTCACTGCATTGCCCAGGCTGGTCTCCAACCCCTGGACTGAAGTGATCCTCCTGCCTCAGCCTCCGGAGTGGCTGGGATTCCAGGCTCTAGCCACCACATCTGGCTGTGATTCCATTTGTCCGACATTGTCAAAAGGACACACGCCATGGAGAAGTAACCAGCGGCTTCCAGAGGTTGGCAAGCCTGGTCCTGCAGAGGAGCGCCATGAGGGGCTTTCTGGGGTGATAGGACCACACTGCATGTGGGTGGTGTGTGTGCAGAGGGGAGCACCACACAAATCCATACAGGCAGGAACATTGCTAGAACTCAACACTAGTCAGTTCTGCTCTATGTTAATTTTGTTTTATTTTATGTATTTATTTTTGAGACAGAGTCTCACTCTGTCACCCAGGATGGAGCACAGTGGCATGATCTCAGCTCACTGCAGCCTCCATCTCCCAGGTTCAAGCGATTCTTTTTTTTTTTTTTTTTTGAGGCAGAGTCTTGCTCTGTCGCCCGGACTGGAGTGCAGTGGCCGGATCTCAGCTCACTGCAAGCTCCACCTCCCGGGTTTACGCCATTCTCCTGCCTCAGCCTCCCGAGTAGCTGGGACTACAGGCGCCCGCCACCTCGCCCAGCTAGTTTTTGTATTTTTAGTAGAAATGGGGTTTCACCATGTTAGCCAGGATGGTCTCGATCTCCTGACCTCGTGATCTGCCCGTCTCGGCCTCCCAAAGTGCTGGGATTACAGGCTTGAGCCACCGCGCCCGGCGGTTCAAGCGATTCTCCCATCTCAGCCTCCCGAGTAGCTGGGATTACAGGCAAGTGCCACCACACTCGCTAATTTTTATATTTTTAGTAGAGATGGGGTCTCACCATGTTGGCCAGGCTGGTCTCAAACTCCTGACCTCAAATGATCTGCCCTCCTCAGCCTTCCAAAGTGCTAGGATTACAGGCATGAGCCACCATGCCTGGCCCTGTTTGTTAATTTTAAAATGAAAGCTTTTAAATTAATAATAATTCCTAAACGTCATCCCATATGGAGTCAGTGTCCAGATTTCCTATCTATACATAGGATTTCCAAGTGCAACTGCATACCATTTGTTCACACTTCCATCCCAGTAAGGTCTATCCCTCCACACCTGTTTCCTTGTCTCTTAAGTCTCTTTTTGCCCCTGCAACTGAGCTGTGGAGGACATCGAGCCTGCAGTCTGTGGTGGCCACAAACTGGACTTTGGACCCTGTGCCACCTCCCCTGTTCCTCAGCACCCTTCTCCTGGGCTTGGCCGTAGGTGGTAAGGCTCGTGGGCTTCTTGGCTTCCATGGGGAGCCCACCTCCTCTCCCGCAAGCCCAGGTGGTCTTTATCAGACTGCACACTCCCTCAAGTTGGGGTACAGTGACAAGATGGTGGCACATCTTCCTGGAAAGTCCCATACCCCAGGGTGTCTAAGGACGCCCCACCAGGCCCCCAGCCCCCTCCCCTGCAGAAGCTGCAGCTTGGCCTGGGGGAGGGGCTGGAGGAGGGCACAGCCCCCAGGATGGGTGGGCACCACCCTCCAACAAGGGGCCATGGAAACTGAGGGAAGAGGAGATGTGGAGACGAGGCAGGGCTGCCTCGCCACCGCCACCCACCGGGGGAGCTGAGGGCCCAGGGCCAGCTGACCCACCACGCCAAAGCAAGCTCAGCCTCGGGCCCACCGGAGTGCCACGACTGAGCAAGCTGCCCCTCCAGTACTAACCCCCAAGTCAGAGGGGCACGGCCACAGGGTGGCAGCAGCTCTGCCCCTGCCCTGGGCTGCACATTTGGCTGTAGGCCTCACAGATGAGGACCTTGCCCTTTTGCAGACCTCCAGGTGCAACTCCAGTCGGGGCCCCATGGCGGAGCCTCCCGTGGGTCCGTCCACTTAGCAGCTGCTTCTGGAAGGCCACCATCAGCTTCCTAGCCCCTTCACTCACTGTCCCTCGAGGGGTCCCAGGAGGCCATGGCTGAGAGGTGCTGCAGCCAGGAGTGCAGACCCCATCGCAGGGAGGGCAAATCACTCCCCCACGACACAAGGAAGGTCTGGGGGCAGGCCTGGGGGTCTCACTTCTGGGACTACCGCCAAGCTCTTCCTCCAGGTCACCCACCCTCCTCCTTGGCACAGGGCCCCAGATCACAGAATAACTCAGGCCTGGGAGCTGGGTGAGGGCGAGCACTTCCCCAGGACTGCTCCAGACCTGGGTTTTCTCAGCCCACTGCCCTCACCAGTTGCTACCTTAGCGGCTGCCCTTTGTGTGGTCCAGCGGACCCCACAACCACCGGAGGGCGCCAGGGATCTCTGCAGGCCCCGCCCCAGCCCCTGCCACCTCTCCCTCTTGCTGCCACTCAGGGCCTCTATGCCAGCTGCAGAGTCCCCCTGTGCACCTTCTGTCCTCAAGAGCTGGCCCAGGGTGGCGTCCCCCCACCAGAGTCTGTCTTCTTTTTTTTTTTTTTTTTTTGAGACAGAGTCTTGCTCTGTTGCCCAGGCTGGAGTGCAGTGGTGCAGTCTCAGCTCACTGCAAGCTCCACCTCCTGGGTTCACGCCATTCTCCTGCCTCAGCCTCCCAGTGGCTGGGACTACAGGCGCCTGCCACCACGCCTGGCTAATTTTTTGTATTTTCAGTAGAGACGGGGTTTCACTGTTTTAGCCAGGATGGTCTCAATCTCCTGACCTCATGATCCGCCCGCCTCAGCCTCCCAAAGTGCTGAGATTACAGGCGTGAGCTACCCCACCCAGTCCCACCAGAGTATTTCTAAGCCCCTTGGGAAGGGAGGATCTTTGGGTCCCTCTGGGGGCCTAGGTAGTATAGGGTGCTATCTGCTATAATATGCTTGTCTCTCTCAGTCTTTGCATTCCTTTTCTGCATCATACCACGGCATTTTAGCCATTCTGACCTCATTTAGAATGTGCCACCTTGGAATCCAGGTGCCAGCAGCAACAGGGCAGATGATGGGAATCCCTCCCCAGCACCCAGCCAAGAGCCCCAGCCCACCCAATGTAACCTTCTATTCTTTAATCTCAGCCCCAAATGACTGTGAATTCACAGGGCATTCTTCTAGCTCCAACTACATCAACTAGAAAGAAGACATGGCTGGACTCTGTGGTCTAGAAATGGATGAGGAGCTAAACGCAGTGTGCTGGGATTGCTGTGCTCTGTGTCTGGAGGCAACAGCGGCCTGGGGTCCAGCCTCGGCCAGTGTGGACCAATGCCCCACAGGGGGACGTGGTCCGAGCCCCACTGCAGAGATGACTGAAAACCCAAGCCATGAATGAAGGCATTAAGTCAGAGCCAAGCAGGAACTGGAATTGAAATTGCTTCACAGTCTTGGTGAGCTCAGTGGTGGGACTTGCTCCCTGGGCAGGGCCAGAAGGGACCAGGTGGACATTCCCTGGTGGGGTCTGCAGGGTAGAATGAGGGGCAGGGCTCTGGGAAAGGTGGCAGGAGCCAATGGGTGCAGCCCCAGAGGTTCTGAGTGGGTGTCTCTCAGTGTAAGACTGAGACCCCAGGGATGCTGGGACCAGATCCAGGTGAGCTGGTGCAGGCCAGGGCTGCTTCCCACCAACCTTGTAATGCTGTGAACTTCACTCTGCCCTGGCTTGTAATCCCAAGTGCTGAGATTACAGGCGTAAGCCATCATGTCTGGCCTTGATTTTCTTACTGTTGAGTTTTGGGAGTTCTTTATACATTCTTGAGACATATCCTTTGATGGATATGTGACGTGTCATTTTTTTTTTTCCCAGTCTTTAATTTTTTTTGAGACAGTCTCACTCTGTCACCCAGGGTGAAGTGCAGTGGCACAATCTCAGCTCACTGCAACCTCTGCCTCCCAGGTTCAAATGATTCTTCTGCCTCAGCCTCTCAAGTAGCTGAGACTACAGGTGCATACCACCAGGCCTAGCTAATTTTTGTTTTTTTTAGTTGAGATGTGGTTTTATCATGTTGGCCAGGCTGGTCTCGAACTCCTGACCTCAAGTGATCTGCCTGCCTCAGCCTCCCAAAGTGCTGGGGTTGCAGGCGTGAGCCACCGCGCCTGGACTAGTTTGTCTTTTGTCTGAACAGTGTCTTTCTCAAAACAAAACTTAAAAATGTTCATAAAGTCCAATTTATTACTACTTTTTTATGGTAAAATATACATAATATAAAATGTACCATGTTAAGCTTTGTTTTTGAGATGGAGTCTTGCTCTGTCGCCCAGGCTGGGTGGCAGTGGTGCAATCTCCACTCACCCGCCCGCCACCACACCCGGCTACTTTGTGTATTTTTAGTAGAGATGGGGTTTCGCCTTGTTGGCCAGGCTGGTCTTGAACTCCTGACCTCGTGATCCGCCTGCCTCGGCCTCCCAAAGTGCTGGGATTACAGGCGTGAGTCACCGCGCCCAACCTGCGTTAATCATTTTTAAGTGTACAGTGGCGTTAAGTAAATTCACAATGTTGTGTAACTATCACCACTATCTAGTTCCCTAACTTTTTCATTACCCCAAACAGAAGCTCCGTACTCATTAAGCAGCATCTGCTGGTCCCTCCCCAAATAACTTGGATTCCACTTTCTGTTGCTATGAACTTGCCTATTCCTGATGCTGGTACAAGTGGAATTGCACAACGTTTGGCCTTTTGTGTTTGGCTTATTTCACTCAGCATAATGTTTCCAAGGTTCGTTCATGCTGTAGCATGCATCAGAGCATCATTAATTATATATTTATTATATTATATATTATCATGTATTTATTTATTTTGAGATGGAGTCTCGCTGTGTCACCCAGGCTGGAGTGCAATGGCACCATCTCAGCTCACTGCAACCTCCACCTCCCGGGTTCGAGTGATTTCTCCTGCTTCAGCCTCCCAAGTACCTGGGACCACAGGCGTGTGCCTCCATGTCTGGCTAATTTTTGTTTGTTTGTTTGTTGAGACAGTGTCTCATTCAGTTGCCCAGACTGGAGTACAGTGGCGTGATCTCAGCTCACCACAACCTCCATCTCTCAGGCTCAAGAGATTCTCCTGCCTCAGCCTCCCTAGTCGCTGGGATTACAGGCATGTGCTACCATGTCCGGCTAATTTTTGTGTTTTGGGTAGAGATGGGGTTTCACCATGTTGGCCAGGCTGGTCTTGAACTCCTGACCTCAAGTGATCTGCCCACCTTGACCTCCCAAAGTGCCGGGATTATAGGTGTGAGCCACCATGCCGGCCTTTTATATTTAACTGTGGTAAAGTACACATAACATAAATGTTCCCATCTTAATCATTTTTGCACAGTTCAATGACGTTATGTTTACATTGTTGTGCAACCATCTCCAGAAGTCTTTTCATCTTGCAGAACTGAAACCCTTTATCCATTAAAGAACAGCTTCCCGGTCCCCTCCCAGCCCCCTGGCAACTACCTTTCTGCTTTTTGTTTCTATGAATGTGACTAGATTTCCTCATATAAAAGGAATCAGGCAGCATTTGTCCCTTTGTGACTGGCTTATTTCACTGAGCATAACGTCCTTTCAGTTTATCCATGTTGTGGTCAGGAGTTCCGTCCTTTTAAGGCTAATAATATTCTACTGCATGGATAGGCCACATTTTGCATATCCATTCATTTGTTGAGGGATTTCAGGTTTTTCCCACCTCTTGGCTATTGCGCATGCTGCTGCTATAAACATGGCACACAAATATCTCTTTAAAGGGGCTGGGTGCAGTGTCTCATGTCTGTAATCCCAGCACTTTGGGAGTCCAAGGCAGGAGTATTGCTTGAGTCCAGGAGTTCGAGACCAGCCTGAGCAACACAGTGAGACTTTATCTCTAATTTAAAAAATAACAGGCTGGGCCTGTAATCCCACCACTTTGGGGAGCCAAGGTGGGTGGATCACCTGAGGTCAGGAGTTCGAGACCAGCCTGACAAACATGGAGAAACCCTGTCTCTACTAAAAATTCAAAATTAGCCAAGTGTGGTAGCGCATGCCTGTAATCCCAGCTACTCGGGAGGCTGAGGCAGGAGAATCACTTTTACCCAGGAGGCGGAGGTTTTGGTGAGCTGAGATGGCACCATTGCACTACAGCCTGGGCAACAAGAGTGAAACCCCATCTCAAAAAAAAAAAAAAAAAGAAGGCCAGGCACAGAGGCTCATGCCTGTAATCCCATTACTTTGGGAGGCTGAGGCAGGTGGATCATGAGGTCTAGGAGTTTGAGACCAGCCTGGCCAATATAGTGACACCCCGTCTCTACCAAAAATGTAAAAAATAGCTGGGCATGGTGGCTAGTGCCTGTAGTCCCAGCTACTTGGCAAGTTGAGGCAGAAGAATCGCTTGAACCCAGGAGGCAGAGGTTGCAGTGAACCGAGATGGTGCCACTGCATTCTGGCTGAGGCGGGTGGATCACGAGGTCAGGAGATCAAGACCATCCTGGCCAACGTGGAGAAACCCTGTCTCTACTAAAAATAGAAAAATTAGCTGGGTGTGGTGGCATGTGCCTGTAGTCCAAGCTATTCAGGAGGCTGAGGCAGGAGAATTGCTTGAACCCAAGAGGCACAGGCTGCAGTGAGCAGAGATCAGACCACTGCATTCTAGCCTGGGCGACAGAACAAGCCCCTGTCTCCAAAAAAAAAAAAAAGAAAGAAAAGAAAAACAAATGTCTCCTTAAGATCCTGTTTTTCATTTGTGGGGAGTATATGCCCAGAAGTGGGATTCCTGAATCGTACAGTGCTATGGTTTGAATGTGTGCAACAAAGTTCCTGTGTTGAAAACTTAATCCCCAATGCAACGGTGTTGGGAGGTGGGGCCGTATAAGAGCCATTTAGGGCATGAGGGCTCTGCCAACATGAATGGTTGCGTGCTGTTATCGCGTAAGTGCATTAGTTAGCTCACAAGTGGCTTTGTTATAAGTGAATGTGGCCCCCTCTTACTCTTGTGCCCTTTCACTGTCTCTCTCTCTTGCCCTTCCACCTTCCACTACAGATGATGCAGGAAGGCCCTCACCAGATGCTGGTGCCCTGTCCTTGGACTTCTCAGCCCCCAGAACCATGAGTCAAACAAACGTCTATTGTTTATCAATTAACCAGTTATAAGGGGAACCCGTCCCCAGTATTTCAGGGTAGGTTCTTTCTATTTTCCATAAGTGTCGGCCAGTCTGAGAAATAAAGGGAAAGAGTACAAAGAGAGGAATTTTACAGCTGGGCTTCTGGGTGTGACATCACATATCGGTAGGGCTATGATGCCCATCTGAGCTGCAAAACAGCAAGTTTTATTACGGATTTCAAAAAGGAAGGGGGTGCAAGAACAAGGAGTAGGTCACAAAGATCACATGCTTCAAAGAGCAAAAAGCAGAACAAAGATCACATGCTTCTGAGGAAACAGGACAAGGCAAAACAGAACTACTGATAAGGGTCTATGTTCAGCTGTGCATGTATTGTCTTGATAAACATCTTAATAGAAAACAGGGTTTGAGGCCGGGCGCGGTGGCTCAAGCCTGTAATCCCAGCACTTTGGGAGGCCGAGACGGGTGGATCACGAGGTCAGGAGTTCGAGACCATCCTGGCTAACACGGTGAAACCCCATCTCTACTAAAAATACAAAAAACTAGCCGGGCGAGGTGGCGGGCGCCTGTAGTCCCAGCTACTCAGGAGGCTGAGGCAGGAGAATGGCGTAAACCCGGGAGGCGGAGCTTGCAGTGAGCTGAGATCCAGCCACTGCACTCCAGCCTGGGCGACAGAGCGAGACTCCGTCTCAAAAAAAAGAAAGAAAACAGGGTTTGAGAGTAGAGAACCAGTCTGACTTCAAATTTACCAGGGTGGGGTTTTCCCCCACCCTAGTAAGCCTGAGGGTACTGCAGGAGACCAGGGTGTATCTCAATCCTTATCACAACCGCTTAAGACAGACACTCCCAGAGCGGCTGTTTATAGACCTCCCCCTGGGAATGCATTCCTTTCCCAGGGTATTAATATTAATATTCCCTGCTAGGAAAATAATTTAGCGATATCTCTCCTACTTGCACATCTGTTTATAGGCTCTCTGCAAGGAAAAAATATGGCTCTTTTTGCCCAATCCTGCAGGCAGTCAGACCTTATGGTTTTCTTCCCTTGTTCCCTAAAAGCACTGTTATTCTGTTTTTTTTAGGTGCACTGATTTCACATTGTTCAAACACGTTTTACAATCAATTTGTACAGTTACAATTATCACAGGGTTCTGAAGTGACGTACATTCCCAGCTTACGAAGATAACAGGATCAAGAGATGAAGACAGTAAAAAATTGTATTATTTGGGAAGTAATAAATGTCCATGAAATCTTCACAATTTATGTTCCCCTGCAACGGCTCCAGCTGGTCCCTCCGTTTGGGGTCCCCGACTTCCCGCAACACCCAGTCTCAGGTATTCTGCTATAGCAACACACAATGAGCTATGACATATGGGAATTCTGTTTTTAGTTTTCTGAGGAACCATCATTCTGTTTTCCACAGCAGCTATACCATTTTACAATCCCACTAACAGTTCACAGGTTCCAATTTTCCCACAACTGTGCCAACATTGGTTATTTTATGTTTCTTTGATAGTAGCCATCCTGATGGGTGTAAAGAGGTATCTCAGTGGGATTTTGTTCTATGTTTCCCTAATGATTAGTGATGGTGGGCATCTTTTTGTGTGCTTCTTGGCCATTCGTATGTTTTCTTTGGGAAATTTTCTATTAAAGTTGTCTGTTCTTCAATTGGGTTGTTTGTTGTTGCTGAGTTGTAGGAGTTCCTTATATATTCTGGATATTAAACTCTTATCAGATATATAATTTGCAAGCATTTTCTTCCATGGATTCTTTTTTCTCTCTTAAGAGTGTCCTTTGATGTGCACAAGTTTTAATTTTGATGAAGTTCAATTTAATTTTTCTTTTGTTGCTTGTGCTTTTGGTGTCACATTTCAGAAACCATCACCAAATCCAAGATCACGAAGATTTTTTCCTATGTTTTCTTCTGGGAGTTTTATAGCTTAAGCATGGGTTTGGTTCTATGGATTGTGCTTTGGTATTGTATCTAAGAACTCTATTCCCAGGTCACAAGAATTTTAGATGTTTTCACCTAAAAATTTTGTAGTGTTACTTTTTTACATTTAGACCTATGACCCATTTATATCATTTTTTGTATAAAGCATGTGGTTTGAAATTGCCTTTTTTTGGTATATGAATGTCCAATTGTTCCAGTGCCCTTTGTTGAAAAGACTATTCTCCTCTCTGTTGACTTGCTTTTGCACCTTATCAGAAATCAGTTTACCATATGTGTGTGGCCTACCGCTGGATCCTACTGTTCAAATGACCTGTGTATATACCCCTTTACCCCACCTACACTGCTTATAGGAACGCTTAAAAGTGGGGAGTATGATTTAACTTCATTTTTCTCTTTGAAAATTGTTTAGACTATTATAGTGTCTTTGCTTTTCATACACATTTTAGAATCAGCTTGTCTATGTCTTGTCATAGCTTGTCCAGTCCAAGAGACATCTGGGCCAACCAGTGGGTAACTCACAGCCATTCAGTGGTACTTTGTTTTTTTTGAGATGGAGTCTCGCTCTGTTGCCCAGGCTGGGGTGTGGTGGCCGGATCTCAGCTCACTGCAAGCTCCGCCTCCCGGGTTCACGCCATTCTCCTGCCTCAGCCTCCCGAGTAGCTGAGACTACAGGCGCCCGCCACCTCGCCCGGCTAGTTTTTTGTATTTTTTAGTAGAGACGGGGTTTCACCGTGTTAGCCAGGATGGTCCCGATCTCCTGACCTCGTGATCCGCCCGTCTCGGCCTCCCAAAGTGCTGGGATTACAGGCTGGAGCCACCGCGCCCGGCCTCAGTGGTACTTTGAATTCTGGTTGTATTAGTCCATTTCACACTGCTGATCAAGGCATACCTGAGACTGGGTAATTTATAAAGAAAAAGAGGTTTAATGGCTGGGGAGGCCTCACAATCATGGCAGAAGGTGAAGACATGTCTTACGTGGCAACAGGCAAGAGAGAAAATGAGAACCAAGCAAAAGTGGTTTCCCCTCATAAAACCATTAGATCTCGCAAGACTTATTCATTACCATGAGAACAGTATGGGAGGAACCGCCCCCGTGATTCAATTATCTGCCACCAGGTCCCTCCCACAACACGTGGGAATTATGGGAGGTACAATTCAAGATGAGATTTGGGTGGGGACACAGCCAAACCATATCACTGGTCTTTCCTAATCCACCTGCTGCTATTTACTGCTCAGAAACCTCAAGTATCTGCTCCACAAGTTGCGTCCAGATTTTATAGCTGCATTCCACAGGAGAGGCAGTTGGAACTTGCTTACTCCATCTCACCTGGAATCGAAACCCTCTTGTTAATTTTTAATAGTGTGAAAATGGCATTGTAGTTATATTTTTAAAGCCCTTATGTTTTAAAGATGCAAACAGAAATATATATGGATTACATATTTACTTATTTATTTATTTTTATTTTTTTAAGACGGAGTCTTGTCCTGTCACCCAGGCAGGAGTGCAGTAGTGCGATCGGCTCATTGCAACCTCCGCCTCCAGGTACAAGTGATTCTCCTGCCTCAGCCTCCCAAGTAGCTGGGATTAGAGGCACCCACCACCACGCCCTGCTAATTTTTGTATTGTTAGTAGAGATGGGTTTCACTGTGCTGGGTAGGCTGGTCTTGAACTCCTAAACTCTAGTGATCCACCTGCCTCGGCCTCCCAAAGTACTGGGATTATAGGCATGAGCCACTGTGCCCAGCCTGGATTAAATTATTTTTTTAAGCCACAATGAGAACTATTTTTTTAAAAATGTCAGATTAGCAAGGATAAAGAAGTTTGTTAATGGAAAGGCAGCAGGAGGCGGTGGTGTGGACACCACAGCGAGCCTTCCTGGGTTCCAACCCCAGCCCCTCACCTTCACAAACGTGGCCTCGAGCTGCCGCTAGCCTCCCTCAGCTGTAATGGGGACAGTCATAAACCCTTCTCCCAGGGTGTGAGGTGGACAAAATGAGTTGAAAGGCGGAAGCACTTAGAACCTGTGAGTGAATCTGAGCTGTTACTTACCCCAGGGGTGGGGAGAAGGGTCAGAAGCGTGCAGCACCATGGAGGGCAGTCTCCTGTGTCAGCATTTTCAACACTTGTACCTGTTGACTCAGCAACTCTCCTTCTAGGAATCGTTCCTATATGATCTCACGGGGGTCCCCTTCAGGGTTCACGGTAACAGCAAAGGTCAGGAGGGCCCTAAATATTCACCTACAGGGACACGCTCCATTACGGCTCAGCGCTAATTTGTTTAGAATAGAGCCCTGTGCAGACATCTACTGTTCTGTCGTGGGAAGCTAGGCCTGTCTATGTTGTGGTGCAGAGGGAAGCGCACTGCTGGCCACCATGTGGACAAAAATAGAAGAATACACATGTAGGTGTGCGTGCGTCTCCACGCACAGACGCTCCACAAAGGCCCCAAGGGCCCAGCAGTGGCGCCCCTCAGAGAGGAGAGCTGGAGACAGGAAGTATGCGAGGGTAACTCAGTTTTCAACAAGTATCTTCTCTTACTTTTTAACTTTTTTTTTTTTTTTTTTTTGAGACGGAGCCTCACTCTGTCGCCCAGGCTGGAGTGCAGTGGCGCAATCACAGCTCACTGCATCCTCGGCCTCCTGGGCTCAAGTGATCCCCCCACCTCAGCCTTCTAAGTAACTGGGACCACAGGCAGCTGCCACCATGCCCAGATAATTTTTAAATTTTGTGTAAAGGCAGGGTCTCCCTATGTTGCCCAGGTTGGTCTCAAACTCCTGGGCTCAAACACTCCTCTTACCTTGACCTCCCCAAGTGCTGAGATCATAGGCGTGAGCCACCATACCATCTTTTTTAAAATTTTTTTTGTGGGCTCAAGCAATCCTCCCACCTCAGCCACCTAAGTAGCTGGGGTTACAGGCATACCACCATGCCTGGCTAATTTTTGGAATTTTTTGCAGAGACTGGGTCTGGCGATGTTGCGCAGGGCTGGTCTTTAACTCCTGGCCTCACGCAGTCCTCCCACGTCAGCCCCCTGAGTAGCCGGGGTTACAGGTGTGGGCCACCATGCCCCGCAGGGCCCTTCTTCAGCAAGTTTCCTCCTTTTTTTCATTGAATTATTTTACTCCCACATACCACAAATAAACAGCCCCCATAAGGGTTTATCACTCTTATTTAGAAATAAAGAAATTTTAATTCAAAAAGGTGAAGTAACTTGCCAAGGCCACACAGAGATCTGTGCCTGACACTACCACACACATCCCTCTTCCTGGGGAGAAGTGAGTATGTGGGAACAGGAGGCAGCAGTCTGGGGACTTGGATTTTAGCTATGTTCTACTGGGGAACCTGGAGCAACCAACCTCCGTGAGTTAAACTCAGAGTCCAGGCAGCTGTGGCTGAAGCCTCCCTTCTGTCTGAGGCCAGGAGGGGCTGCTGGAGGCTCAGATGTGCCGCTTTTCGCCAGGGAGGGTTTATGTCCTAAGTGCAGCTACCTTCGGTTTTTCACTCACTCTATGTGAACACGTCCTAGTTTGTCCCATGGCTCAATGGCACTCTTTGTTTATAGAAATTCTTCTTTTCTGCCAGGCGCGGTGGCTCATGCCTATAATCCCAACACTTTGGGAGGCTGGGGTGGGCAGATCACGAAGTCAGGAGTTCAAGACCAGTCTGACCAACATGGTGAAACCCCATCTCTATTAAAAATACAAAAATTAGCCAGGTGTGGTGGCACACACCTGTAATTCTAGCCACTCAGGAAGCTGAGGCAAGAGACTCGCTTGAACCTGGGAGGTGGAGGTTGCGGTGAGCCGAGATCATGCCATTGCACTCCAGACTAGGTGACAGAGCGAAACTCTGTCTCAAAAAATAAAAATAAAAAAGTAATTATTCTGTTTCATTTTGCATATTTCTATCACTCTGTTTTCAAATTATCTAAACTTAAATTTTTTTTTTTTTAATTGAGATAGTGTCTCATTATGTTGCCCAGGTTGGTCTCAAACTCCTGGGCTCAAATTCTCCTCCCGCCTTGGCCTCCCAGAGTGCTGGGATCACAGGTGAGAGCCACGCTCACCAGGCTCTTCCTCTGCAGCGTCCTGTCTGCTGCGAATCCCATCCTGTGTATCTTTCGTATCACACATTATAGTTTCAACTCTGGAAAATTACTTTCAGGCATTTTTATAAGGTCCATGTTTCTACTTAACTTTTCTCATACGTAAAATACAGTTATAATAACTTTTAATATACTTGTCTGTTAATTCTAACATTTGTGTTAACTATGAGTTGTTTTTGATTGGTTGATTTTTCTCCTCACGGCTTATATGTATTTTGAGATGGAGTCTTGCTGTGTTGCCAGGATGGAGTGCAGTGGTGCGAACTCGGCTCACTGCAACCTCCGCCTATCAGGTTCAAGAGATTCTCCTGCCTCAGCCCCCTGAGTAGCTGGGACTACAGGTGCGCGCCACCATGCCCAGCTAATTTTTTTTTTTTTTTTTGAGGCGGAGTCTTGTTCTGTCGCCCGGACTGGAGTGCAGTGGCCAGATCTCAGCTCACTGCAAGCTCCGCCTCCCGGGTTTACGCCATTCTCCTGCCTCAGCCTCCCGAGTAGCTGAGACTACAGGCGCCCACCACCTCGCCCAGCTAGTTTTTGTATTTTTAGTAGAGATGGGGTTTCACCGTGTTAGCCAGGATGGTCTCGATCTCCTGACCTTGTGATCCGCCCGTCTCGGCCTCCCAAAGTGCTGGGATTACAGGCTTGAGCCACCGCGCCCGGCCTAATTTTTGTATTTTTAGTAGAAACGAGGTTTCACCATTTTGGCCAGGATGGTCTTGATCTCTTGACTTTGTGATCCGCCTGCCTTGGCCTCCCAAGTGCAGGGGTTACAGGCGTAAGCCACTGTGCCCGGCCAAGGCTAGTATTTTCCTGGTGTTTGCATGCCTGGTAACTTTCCATGAGATTATCATTGTCATGTAATTTACTTGGTTGGGTGCTGCATATTTTTGTATTCCTATAAATATTCCTGAGCTTTGTTCCTGGATGCAATTAAGTTACTTGGAAATGGTTGAATCGTTTCAGGTCTTGGTCTAAGATTTGTTATGCAGGAACAGAGTAGTTTTCAGCTCAGGGGTAATTGTTCCTTTAGGGTGCTAGATAAAATACAGAACACACAGTGGAATTTTAATTTCAGATAAACAACAATGTTGTAACATAAATATTAATATATCCCCTGCAATTTTTTTTTTTTGAGACAGGGTCTTGCTCTACTCCCCAGGCTGGAGTAGAGCAAGCTCACGGCTCACTGCTACCTCTACCTCCCAAGTTCAAGTGATCCTCTCACCTCAGCCTCCTAACTGGGACCACAGGCATGTACAACCACGCCTGGCTCATTTTCTTAATTATCTGTAGAGATGAGATCTTGCTCTGTTGCCCAGGCTGGTCTCACACTCCTGGGCTCAAGCTATCCTCCCACCTCAGCTTCCCAAAGTGCTGGGATTAGAGGCATGAGCCACCATGCCTGGCCCTGCCCATTTTTAAATTGGATTATTTGTATTTGTATTATTGCATGGTAAGAACTTGTTAAAATATCTATCTTGGATACATGTCTCTTATCAGATAGATGATTTGCAGATACTTTCTCCCATTGGGTAGGTTGTCTTTTCACTTTCTTGATGGTGTCCTTTGAAGCATACAAGTTTTCAATTTGGTGAATTCGAATTAATCTGTTTTTAAATTTTGTCTCTTGTGTGTTTGGTGTCATATCTAATAAGCTATTTTATAGTTTTAGCTTTTACATTCAAATTCATGATCCGTTTTTAGTCGATTGGGTATAACTTCATTCTTTTGCATGTGAATATCCAGTTTGTGTGTGTGTTGGATGTGTGTTTGCGTGTCGTGTGTGTTGGGGTGTGTGGGGTGTTGTGTGTATTAGTGTGTGTTGGGTATGTGTGTGTGTTGGGTGTGTGGAGGTGTCTGCGTGTTGTATGCGTTGGTGTGTATGGGTATGTGTGTGTTGTGTGTATGTTGGGTGTGTGTTGGGCATGTGTGTGTGTTGGGTATGTGTGTTGTGTGTGTTGGTGTGTGTTGGGTGTTGGGTGTGTGTACGTTGTGTATGTATTGGGAGGTGTGTTGTGTATATGTGTGTGTGTTCGGTGTGTGT
>NC_045444.1:127544371-127555077 GCF_002776525.5 Piliocolobus tephrosceles | reverse complement strand
GGTATGTGTGTGTGGGGTGTGTGTGTATGTGTGCGTGTGTTGGGTATGTGTGTGTGGGGTATGTGTGTGTGTATGTGTGCGTGTGTTGGGTATGTGTGTGGGGGGTATGTGTATGTGTGCGTGTGTTGGGTATGTGTGTGGGGGGTATGTGTGTGTGTGTGTGTGTTGTGGGGGTGTGGGCACAGAGCTTACCTGCCCTCCCTGGGCATGCTGCCCTCCAGGAGCTTGCACATGATCGGGTACCTGCAAGATCCCAGCACCATTTGTTGAAAAAATTACTCCTCCCCTGTTCACTGGCTGAAACAGGGCTAAAACAAAAAAATTAAAATTAAATGATTATTTCCCAACTGAATTGTCTTGGCATACTTTTAAAAAATCAACTGATCGTAAGTCCATTTCTGGTAATGAATTTGACTTCATTAATCTACGTATCTGTCTTTTTTTGTTTTTTGAGATGGGGTCTCACTCTGTCACCCAGGCTGGAGTGCAGTGGTGCGATGTCAGCTCACTGTAACCGCCATCTCCCAGGTTCAAAAAATTCTCCCACTTCAGCCTCCGGAGTAGCTGGGACTACAGGCACTCACCACTAGGCCCGGCTAATTTTTTTTTTTTTTTCCCCGAGACTCGGTCTGTCGCCCAGTATGGAGTGCAATGGCACAATCTTGGCTCACTGCAACCTCCACCTCCTGGGTTCAAGCAATTCTCCTGTCTCAGCCTCCGGAGTAGCTGGGACTACAGGCACATGCCACCATGCCCGGCTAATTTTTGTATTTTTAGTAGAGATGGGGTTTCACCATATTGGTCAGGCTGGTCTCGAACTCCTGACCTCAGGTGATCTGCCCACCTCTGCTTCCCAAAGTGCTGGGATTACAGGTGTGAGCCACTGTTCCTGGCCATTTTGTAGTTTTCATTTTACAAGTTTCACAAATTTTTTTTTTTTGTGAGAGGGAGTCTCGGTCTGTCGCCCAGGTGCGATCTCAGCTCACTGCAAGCTCCACCTCCTGGGTTCACGCCATTCTCCCGCCTCAGCCTCCCGAGTAGCTGGGACTACAGGTGCCTGCCACCACATCCGGCTAATTTTGTTTTTGTATTTTTAGTACAGACAGGGTTTCACTGTATTAGCCAGGATGGTCTTGATCTCCTGACCTCATGTTCCGCCCGTCTCAGCCTCCCAAAGTGCTGGGATTATAGGCGTGAGCCCCTGTGCCCGGCCCACAAGTCTTTGTTAAATGCATTCCTAAGAAGCATTTTGTTCTCTTTGGTGCTACTGTAAATGGACTTTTTTTTTTTTTCTGAGACAGGATCTCACTCTGTTGCCCCGGCTGGAGTGCAGTGGCACAATCTCCACTCACTGCAGCCTTTTGACCTCCCAGGCTCAGATGATTCTCCCTCCTCAGCCTCCCGGGTGGCTGGGACTATAGCCATGCACCACCACGCCTGGATAATTTTTGTATTTTTCGTAGAGATGGGGTTTTGCCATGCTGCCCAGGCTTATCCCAAACTCTTGAGCTTAAGGCATCCGCCCCAGATATTACTGCACCGTTTTCTTGCTCCTACAGCTTCTGATGAAATGTCTGCCATCAGTTTGATTATTGTTCTTTCACAGTGTGTTTTCCTCTCTGGTTAAATAATATTCTCTTTAGCCTTGATATTGTATAGTTACACTATGTTGAGTTTGGATGTGGGTTTGTTTTTATTTATGCTGCTGGTACGTGGACGACACTGTCAATGTGAGGCTCTGTGTCTTCATTTCTGGAAAGTCTCAGTACATTTTCAAATACAATGAAAAATCACAAAACATGGCTGGTGCAGAAGAAAGCAATGGTTTATAAGTTGTACTTTTTTTTTTTTTTTTGTGAGACAGTGTCTTGCTCTTTCACCCGGGCTGGAGTGCAGTGGCACAATCTTGGCTTACTGCAACCTCCACCTCCCGAGTTCAAGTGATTCTTGTGCCTCAGCCTCCTGGGTAGCTCAGACTACAGACGTGTGCCACCATACCCAGCTAATTTTTTGTATTTTTAGTAGAGATGGGGTTTCCCTATGTTGGTCAGTCTGGTTTCAAACTCCTGACCTCAAATGATTCACCCGCCTCGGCCTCCCAGTGGTGGAATTACAGGCATGAACCACCTTGCCCTGCTGTACGTATGTAAACGTACTGTAGACTTGGAGTTTTAACAGTGTCCTACGCTCTCTTCTCTCACACCATAAAAACCTTTACTTTTGTGACCAGGCCGCAGTCCACATTGCTGTCTTTGCACTCAGTGGTTTAAAACTAAAAGTGATTCTGACATTTTCTGAACTAAGACTTAAGTGCAGCTTCCCTTTCTCTTCTCCTACTTCTAGATGCCATTTTTCTTTTCTTTTTTTTTTTTTGAGACAGAGTCTCGCTCTGTGGCCCAGGCTGGAGGGCAGTGGCACGACCTCGGCTCACTGTAAACTCCACCTCCCGGGTTCACGCCATTCTCCTGCCTCAGCCTCCCGAGTAACTGGGACTACAGGCGCCCACCACCACGCCAGGCTAATTTTTTGTATTTTCGGTAGAGACGGGGTTTCACTGTGTTAGCCAGGATGGTCTTGATCTCCTGACCTCGGAATCCGCCTGTCTTGGCCTCCCAAAGTGCTGGGATTACAGGGATGAGCCACCGCGCCCGGCCTAGATGCCATTTTTCTATCTTCTTCCTTACTTCTACATGGTTAAAATGGAAAATCTTCACATTCTATATAGAATAATTATAAAGGTTAAAAAATCAACATATGGGAATTATATTATGAAGCCTAAGACATTACTGCTGAGCCCATTGTGACAGCTATAATTCCCTCCTCTTTGTGTTTTCCAAAGATGGTCTCAATATTACCTCCGTGTCCTCTCTGCTTGCCTGACAATGTGAGTTAGACGCTTTCCCCACTTAAATCCGGGTGGGCGGTGACGATGGTAGATGTGATGCTAACCAACTGCCAGGTCATTACGAAGCCATGCACTTTCACCTTTTCCTCCAGAATGCTAGCCTTTGGAATCTCCTGCTGCACTCATTTGTCTCTCTCGTGCTCCAAAGTTCATATGCTGAAGCCCTAACCTTCAATGTATTTGGAGATAAAGCTTACAAGGAGTTAATGCAAGTTAAATGAGTTTGTAAGGGTGGATCCCTGATCCAGTAGGATCGGTGCCCTCATGAAAAGAGACACCAGAGAGCCTCTGTCTGCCATGTGAGGACACAGTGAGAAGGCAGCCATTTGCAAGCCAGGAAGAGGGCCTCACCAGGAACTGGATCAGCCAGCATCTTAATCTCAGACTTCCTAGCCTCCAAAACTGTCAGAAATAAATGTCTATTTATTTTATTTAAGTCACAGGCTGGTATTTTGTTATAGCAGCCTGAGCAGACTAATACAACCTCCTCATCCCCTCTCCTATCATGCTGAGAAAGCTCAAGAAGCCAGTGAGAAGAATGGAGGCCCCTGGCTCACAGCCCTGGATGAGCTCCAGCCTTCAACCAGTACAGACCAGGTGGCCACATAAGCGAGTTTTCTTCAACTTGGATCCTCCAGCTCCAGTCAGGCTGCCCTAGCCGGCGCCACGTGAAGCAGAAAAGACATGCCCCATTAAGACCTGCCCAAATTGCAGATTCTTGAGCAAAACAAAGTATTGTTTTTAGCTGCTGAGTTTTGGAGTTTTGCTTTCCCAAGTACTGCAAATCTGAAAATGTCTTTATTACATTCTTATACTTGGTAACCAATTCTGTGTTGACAACTGTTTCACCTCGAAATTTTGAATGTATTTCTCTACCGTCTTCTAGCATCCATGCTGCTGATGAGAAGTGATGCTCTCTGATTCTTTATTCCTTGAAGGAATTCTTTGTTTTTTGAGAGGGAGCCTTGCTCTGTCGCCCAGGCTGGAGTGCAGTGGCTGGATCTCAGCTCACTGCAAGCTCCGCCTCCCGGGTTCACGCCATTCTCCTGCCTCAGCCTCCCGAGTAGCTGGGACTACAGGCGTCCGCCACCACGTCCAGCTCATTTTTCTATTTTTAGTAGAGACAGGGTTTCACCATGTTGGCCAGGCTGGTCTTGAGCTCAAGTGATCCACCAGCCTGAGCCTCCCAAAGTGCTGGGATTACAGGCGTGAGCCACCACACCCAGCCTAAACTTTACTTTTCTTAAAACATGTTATCATTGTCTTTGGTTCTGTGGGTTCATTGAGTCCAGCTGAGTGGCTCCTCATAGAGTTGTGGTGAGAGAACCTGGGGGTGGAGCTGTCTGAAGGCTCACCTAGGCTGGAATTCCATTTCCATTCACGTATCTGACACTGGGTGGCCACGCAGCTCAGGGCTGGCTGTGCATCTACCTTCTTCCACATGGGTTTCTGGGTAGATTTCTTAGGCTGACTTCTCCAAAAGTAAGAATCCAAGAGCCTGCAGTAATTTTAATCTATTGTAATTTTATTTCCTGATAACCTTTTCTTGGCTGTTTCTTGAAGCATTCTGTTATTGTTCTAGGAATGTTCTAACAAGGTTCCAGAATGCTCTTCACTTCTCTATGTTTCTATTTCTTCTCAAGTCATCTTTCTAATTTACGTTGGTCTCTATTGTTCATGTTGGAAGTCTTCCCAATACACAGTATCCTTAGCAGTCTTTTTTTTTTTTTTTTTGAGACGGAGTCTCACTCTGTCGCCGGGGCTGGAGTGCAGTGGCCAGATCTCAGCTCACTGCAAGCTCCGACTCCCGGGTTTACGCCATTCTCCTGCCTCAGCCTCCCGAGTAGCTGGGACTACAGGCGCCCGCCACCTCGCCCGGCTAGTTTTTGTATTTTTAGTAGAGACGGGGTTTCACCGTGTTAGCCAGGATGGTCTCGAACTCCTGACCTCGTGATCCACCCGTCTCAGCCTCCCAAAGTGCTGGGATTACAGGCTTGAGCCACCGCGCCCGGCAGCAGTCTTAAAGAGACTAAGACTGAGGTGATAGGAAGCTCACAGGAGTCTGCATTCAGAAGCAGGACTTGTCAAGTGCTGGGTTTTGCCATAGAAAGACTAGGTAGGAAGCCCATTGTCAGGCCAGCCTAAAGCCCAACCTACAGGGGTGTCTTTTTCTGGAATATTTCTGGAATATCCCCACATTATTTACGCTAGGAAACCCTGCTGCTGTGTGATTTGTGTGTGTGTGAGGGGATGGAGGGATGAGGAGTGGGAAGCTGCTGACTCATGCACATACCTGTCTCCATGGTGTCTCTGCTGTCGTCCTCCTCTCCCCCAGCTCCAGCCCCTCACCTTTCCAGGGCTCTGTATGCAATGAAGGGGGCTCAAGTGAAGGCTTCTTCCCCCCATTTCACTGTCACCAAGCTTTACCTCTGGACATTTGTGGCATTCACCTGCTGGGAGCCCACTCCTTTCTCTGAACAGTTTCAGGGTTAGCCTCCCTTCCTGAGCGCCTTTTGACAAGTTATCAGGTCTGGCAGGGAAAGAACAAGCTCAAGCGCCCAGTCTCTTATCTTAATCAGAAGGGGAACCCAGGTCTAATCCAGATGCTGCTATGCTGTCTCCTTTCTGGGTTTCATTTCCTTGTCTGTCAAACCAGAAGGAGGACTGGCCAACTCACACTTGACCCAGGTTGACACAAAGTTCAACTCCAGCTTCTCTCCACTCCTACCTGAATCCCCTGCAGCATACAAACAGGATCAGGAGACCTGGCTTCAATCCTGTCTTTGCCATATTCTGATTGTGGCCTTGGGCACGTCCCTTTACCTCTCAGTTATCCCTTGCCTGCCTCGGAGGGCTGTTGCAGTCACCAAGAGACTGGACCTGAGGGTGAGCTGCCTAGGGGGCTCAATTGTGAGTGTTCCTTCCTCCCACCCAAGGTCAGCCTTGTCAATAATCAACAGTGACTCTCTGAGCGCCTGCCAAGGGCTAGGCCCGCCACATATGGTGTTCTTCTCACAATCTACAAGAACATCACTATTAGCTCCCTATTCCCAAGGAAGAAAGTGAGTGCCCAGAGAAAAAACTAAAATTTCTTGGAGGTGAAAAATAGAGACGAGGCTCGGTGGCTCACACCTGTACTTCGGAAGCACCTTGGAAGCCTGGGGCGGGAGGATCACTTGAGCTCAGGAATTTGAGAACAGCCTAGGCAGCATGGTGAGAACCTGTCTCTACAAAAATTAGCTGGGTATGGTGACATGCCTGCGGACCCAGCTACACGGGGAGCTGAGGTGGGAGGACTGCTTGAGCCTGGGAGGTCTAGGCTGCAGTAAGCCAAAATTGCCCCACTGCACTCCAGCCTGGGTGGCAGAGTAAGACCTTAAAAAAAAAAAAAAAAAAAAAAAGAATCACTGAAAAGACAATTTTTATATGAAAGTTAAAAGATACAACCAAACAATAAGGCCAAACACGGTGGCTCATGCCTGTAATCCCAGAACTTTGGGATGCCGAAGCAGGCGGATCACGAGGTCAGGAGTTTGAGACTAGCCTGACCAACATGACCAACATGGTGAAACCCCATCTCTACTGAAAATACAAAAATTAGCCGGGGGTGGTGGTGCACACCTGTAATCCCAGCTACTCAGGAGGCTAAGGCAGGAGAATCACTTGAACCTGGAAGGCGGAGGTTACAGTGAGCT
The DNA here is from genome assembly GCF_002776525.5 of Piliocolobus tephrosceles. Classification (NCBI taxonomy): domain Eukaryota; kingdom Metazoa; phylum Chordata; class Mammalia; order Primates; family Cercopithecidae; genus Piliocolobus; species Piliocolobus tephrosceles. The sequence continues at coordinate 127,548,477 of NC_045444.1, read as the reverse complement.
GAGATCACGCCACTGCACTCCAGCCTGGGTGACAGAGCGAGACTCTGTCTCCAAACAAACACACAAACAAAAATCCCGAAGAATGACAAAAGTATACAACAACAAAAAAGAAATGGAAAATATGAGAAACAGGAAGAAGGGCCTGGAAGGTCAATGCAGGAAAAGACATGGTGATGTTCAAGTCCAGACGGCAGCTTAGCAAGACAGCAGCCAGTAGCAAAGTATTAACAATTGGCCACAAACAGATAAAGGCTGAAAAACTCTTCTAGTCACCTTTTTTTTTTTTTTTTTTTTTTTTTGAGACGGAGCCTTGCTCTGTTTCCCAGGTTGGAGTGCAGTGGCACAATCTTGGCTCACAGCAACCTCCAACTCCCAGGCTCAAGCGATTCTCCTGCCTCAGCCTCCCTAATAGCTGGGACTGCAGGCACGCACTACCATGCCCGGCTAATTTTTTTATTTTTAGTAGAGATGAAGTTTCACCATATTGGCTAGGCTGGCCTCGAACTCCTAACCTCAAGTGATCTGTCTGCCTCAGCCTCCCAAAGTGCTGGGATTACAGGTGTGAGCCACTGCTCCCAGCCTCTTCTAGACACTTCTGAAAAGTGCAGCAATTACTGACCACATGAAGGCCAGAGATGCAGCAGGCATCTATTTACACACATTCAATACATGTATTACCTTCATGCATTTACACATTCATTCAGCAAACTTACTGAGTACCTGTCATGGGCTGGCATGGTCCTGGGCACAGCTCTGCGTGCAGGAAGCCCGCTGCCTCCTGGGGAGTCAAAGCACAAACAAAACCAGGTCAGTACGTAAACAAGCAGGGATGATGAGACGCGGACCCAGAGGTTCCAGGGGCTGTCCTGGATGCATGACAGGCAAACATGGCTTCTTAAAGGACTTGGCAACGCACCATGAGAAAACACGTACCAGGGAGCAAAGAGAAACGCCAGAACCCTCTTGAGGAAGGAGGGGTGTGAGGAGGTCAGGATAGTCACCTGTGCTGAGCCATCACGGAAACTGAGGGCCTGTAAGGGTGGACACAGAGTGGAGGAGAGACAAATCTTCCTCACCGGACAGGTGGGGATCCCTGCGGTGCACTAGGGGAATGCACACAAGGGGCACTATGACCTGGTGGCCCACGGGGCAGGGGGGCGCACCAGGTAGCCTTGGGCTCTGCAAGTCCCTCCCTGACCTTGGGGAGGTGACCCCAGTGCCACGACGGTTTCCAGCAGCAGTCACTGTCCTGGGCGCGTACCCCGCTCTAGCCTAGGTGGGTCCCACAACGGTGTGACCAAGGATGTCCTATGATCACCCCTTTACAGGTAAGGAAACTGAGGCAGAAGATGCGAAGCTCGCCCAAGGAATGGGCTGTGCAGGTAGCTTCTCCAAGGCTTGCTGCGCCCTGGCCTGTGCGCATGATCCCGGGCGGGGTCTCAGTGCGAACAGGGCTTTGCGGTGTGACCAGCGCCGGCTTATCTCCGAGCCGTGGAGACAGGGCCAGCAGCCTGGGCGGCCGCGGTGGATCCTCGGTGCGAGGCGGGGAGGGCGCAGGGCCTTACTGGCCGGCTCGGACCAGCGCTGCGCAGGGAAGAGCCCAAGAAAAACGCCGCGCGGCCGCCATCACGTCGGAGACGACGCCCTGCAGGCGCCAGCAGACGCAGAAGGCCAGCGAGGGCGAGGCACGGAAGGCGCGACGCGACAACGACCACGTGCCCCGCCCGCCCCGCCGCGCGGCCTGCCGGGAGACGCAGTCCAAGCCTTTCGGGAGCCGAACTCGGGGTCCCAGAGAGCCTCGCGGCGCGCATGTGAGCCCCGCCCCTCTCTCGCGGCCTGCTGGGACTTGTAGTCCAACGCCAGCAGGCTTCCGGGCCCGAAGTGGGGGGGTGGGACTCGGGGTCCCAGAGAGCCGTGCGCGGACCGCGACGCCGAGTACCGCCCTCGCCGTCGCCTCCTCCGGACTTTCTCCTGTCGCTGCCGCCACCGCCGTTGCTTCGCGGGCTGGGAGGCCCGGGGTCCCCGGGCGAACAGAGGCTGCGGGTGGGAGCCTTCGCGGGCGCTGCAGAGCGGGCCGGGGGAGGCCGGGATGGAGCCCCGCGGAGGTGGGCGCGCTGCCGGGCGCGCGCTTGCGGCGATTGGGGAGGGGGCGGAGGGAGGGGCCCGGGGCGGGGCTCGGTGGCGGGGACTCCGGGGCGGGGGCACCGGGAGGAAGCTGCCTTGGAAGAGGTGGGGGCGGGGACGGGAGGGGCGGCGAGCGCCCGGGAGCCTGGGCGCTAGGCCCGGGCGTGGCGGGGCCCCGATGGCCTGGGGGTCTCCTGGGGCCCCCCTCCAGCCCGCCGCCCCGGAGCTCGGTCTCAGGTGACTGAACTGGGCGCCGACCGCTCCTGCTGTCCCTCGCAGTGGACTGACGCCGCAGGGGCGAGCGAGCCGGCTCCACGCCTCTCCGCGGGATCCAGACGCCTCTTGGGGCTGTCGGCGGAGGGTCTCAGGCGGCCCGGCCATGGCTCACCTCCGGGGATTTGCCAACCAGGTGAGGAGAGTGCAGTAGGAAGACTGGCGGTCTCTCACCGAGGGGCGCCCGAGCTTCCCGGGGTTCAGAGGGGAGCGCCACGCCGGAGCGGGCCGTGGGGTGAGGAGGGAAGGAGCGCGCGTCGTGCGACCAGCGGAGCGTCCTGAGGTGCGCGCAGGGCGGCCCCCGGGCTCTGCCGGGTGCTTGTGGCGTTTTGCGTGGTAGAAGCTCGCAGACCTCTTGAAACCGAGCCCCAGGTGGCTCCGCCTGTGCGGGGGCGGTGGAGGTGCGTGAAGAGACACCGGCTCAGGGACGGGACGCTGCCCCCAGCGCGGGGCGGGAACCTCTTGTCAGCGTCCGAAGGCGGCGGAAGGTCAGGGGCGCACTGCGGCCTGAGCCTGGGCCACGGGGCGTTCCGGCCGTGCTGGCCGTGTGGGGCTGGGCAGGGGCTGTAGGGGAGACCCTGATGGGCTCTGAGGGGCTGGGAATGTGGAGAAGCGGATCCGAGCGGCCGGTGTGCAGGGAAAGCAGAGAACACGTGTGTGCTTTGGCCCCCGGGGAGGGTGGAAAGGCAGCTCTGTTGAGAACCGTTTAACCCCTGCTGCGGGCGGTTGCCCGAACCGGAGGCTCATCGTTCTTCTTGGAGAAGTCGTTTCCACTATGGAGCCACCTTGAAGCGTCTGGTGGGACAGCCTCGGAGGGAACCACTACAGGGAGCCTTAGTCTGGAATGAGGACCAGCTGCTGCGGCCACAGGGCATGCCAGGGAAGGAGGGTGGGGACAGCCAGCCTGGGACCTGGGGACTTGCATTGTGTACCCCTCCCCATTTTTTGACTCTGGCTGCTGGGTTTTTTACGTCTTAGCGTTCGGTTTTGCTCTACTTGATGCCTTGGCTCTGCCTAAGGTGTTGGAATCGCCGCTAAAATGTGTGGCCCTCCTTGTTCACTTCTCTGTGCTGAATTCTTGAGAGTTGGGTGTGCAGTGGAACAGGAAGGGCGTCTGTCCGCGTAGGGACAGGAACTGGAGTCAGGGCTGCTTTGGAGGAAACTGGACCAGCCTAGAGACCCGGAACACCATGTGCAGCTGTCGGGCCAGGCAGCCTGGACCTGCGCGGTCACAGATGGGTCTGGGGCTTGCTGACTGATGCTGAATTAAGCTAACAGATTTTTTGTTTGCTTTTGACTTTCTGTATCTGGTAACTTACATGACTAAAGTGCTGGGAGAAAAATCTGTCACCAGTTTATTTTATTTTTATTTTTTATTTTTTTGAGACAGAGTTTCACTTTTGTTGCCCAGGCTGGAGTGCAATGGCGCAATCTCAGCTCACTGCAACCTCTGCCTCCCAGGTGCAAGCGATTCTCCTGTCTTGGCCTCCCAAGTAGCTCGAATTACAGGCGTGTGCCATCACGCCCAGCTGATTTTGTACTTTTAGTAGAGACGGAGTTTCACCATGTTAGTCAAGCTGGTCTCAAACTCCTGACCTCAGGTGATCTGCTTGCCGTGGCCTCCCAAAGTGCTAGGATTACAGGCGTGAGCCACTGCGCCGGGCCACCAGTTTATTTTTAAGAACTGCAGAAATAGCTCCTTTGGGTCA
>NC_045444.1:127530158-127534371 GCF_002776525.5 Piliocolobus tephrosceles | reverse complement strand
ATTACAGGCTTGAGCCACCGCGCCCAGCCGAGAGGCTGCTTCTTAACCTTGTCCTGCACCTGGCATCCAGGACTGGGCCTGGAATCGGTGGTTCTCCACCAGAAATGGAGCAAACAGTTAGGAGGAAATGGAGATGATGCTCTCCATGGCAGGAGGGCGATATTTTAACACTGACTGCTTACCCATGACAGCTTGTGGGCTGATGAGCTGATGCTTTGACATGCACCTGTGGTCCCAGCTACTCAGGAGGCTGAGGAGACCAGCCTGGGCACACAGCAAGACCCCCCATCTTAAAAAAAAGAGAAGATTGCATGTTCTGGGCTGACTTTCCTTTCAGATGGGGGCTGGTACTGATCTCATCTGTGCCGCCCACCCCCAGCCTGGAGACGCTGAGCATCTGTGACTTGTCAGCTCTGAATTTTTCTTGGCTTCTCTTTAGAACACATGGTCAGCAGTAGTGGTGGGGCTGGGGGCAGACACAGCTCACCTTGGCCAGCATGACGGAGGGACCCCAGGCAGCACTCAGCTCTCTATCCGGCCGAGTTTCTTGACCTTGGCTTTGGGGACTCCTGGTAGTAGGTGGGCTCAAGGCACCCCCTGCTGTTGCCTCCAGTGGTACTGGCTTTAGGACTGGGCTGCTGGTACTGATGAGGGAATGAGAAAGGTCACTTTTGATTGGACCAACTGTCTCAACTGGCCAGACCTTTGGGCTGAGCAAGGGTCTGTGTGTACACTGCAGTTGACCTGCTCTAGCTGCTTCATGGAGGCCACGTGCACACCCCCAGGCCTTGACAAGTCAGCCTTGCAGGGAAGGGTTAGGTGGCCTCTGGCCCTCCCCTAACTGCCTTTCCTTCCCCAGAGTTCCTGTCACCTCAGGGTCTGGTGCTCAGAAAAGGATGTGTAGCAGCATGTTTCAAGGTTGGGGCCTGTGTGCCGCTCCTTCCACCCTCCTGGTTACAAACCCTGGGAGGTCAGCTAGTTGGCAGTTTCACAAGGACACCTTGGGCTGGTGCAATGTCCAGTTGGCTTCAGCCAGCTCCTCTGCTGGGCTTAGGCCTGGGATGGACCCGGCACACAGGTGTCCGGGGGTGAGCGTGGGGGCTGTGTGTGGTGTTCCCCATCCTTCTTGGAGGGCACGGTCTCCCCAGGCCCAGGAACGTGGAGGGCACCCCCATCCAAGGACCTGTCCTGTCTTCAGCACCAGAATGAGTTGGGCCTCAGTGTTTTGGGGGCATAATTAGTCGTTTTGCCTTTTTTTTTTTTTGAGACGGAGTCTTGCTCTGTCACCCAGGCTGGAGTACAATGGCACGATCTTCACCTCCCGGGTTCACGCCATTCTCCTGCCTCAGCCTCCCAAGTAGCTGGGACTATGGGCGCCCGTCACCACACCTGGCTGATTTTTTGTATTTTTTAGTAGAGATGGGGTTTCACCGTGTTAGCCAGGGTGGTCTTGATCTGCTGACCTTGTGATCTGCCCGCTTCGGCCTCCCAGAGTGCTGGGATTACAGGCGTGAGCCAATGCGTCCAGCCCGTTTTGCCTTTTTATGCTCTGCCACACTAAATTGGCATCAAGACCCTTGATGTTGTGGGGGGAGGGGCCGTGCATGGTGGCTCACACCTATAATCCCAGCACTTTGGGAGGCTGAGGTGGGCAGATCACCTGAAGTCAGGAGTTCAAGACCAGCCTGGCCAAGATGGTGAAACCTTATCTCTACTAAAAATACAAAAAATTAGCTGGGGGTGGTGGTGCATGCCTGTAATTCCAGCTACTTGGGAGGCTGAGGCAGAAGAATCCCTTGAACTCAGAAGGCAGAGGTTGCAGTGAGCTGAGATCGCACCACTGCACTCCAACCTGGGTGACAGATTGATACGCCATTTCAAATGAATAAAAAAAAGTATCGAGGCCTGAGGACACACCTCTCCTGGCTTCCCCTGGACTCTGGGCCTGAGTCACAGACCAGGCACCTTCCACACTGGTGGCTCAGAAACTTTCGGGCATTGCTTCTTTAAATCTGAGGACTGTGGGAGGCAGCTTTCTGCATCAAGAAAGCATCAGTTTCTGACCCCGCGCTGGTGTAGCTGTCAGGAGGACTTACGTAGGGGTGAGGGAAGCCCTTTCTAAATATGTGGCTTTTAGGAGTGAAGGAGAGCTTGGTTAACACATACCGAGAGTTTTCTGTTTTTGATGAGGTTTTTTTTTTTTTTTTTAATTAAAATTTTTTTTTTGAGACAGAGTTTCACTCTTGTTGCCCAGGCTAGAGTGCGATGGCCTGATCTCGGCTCACCACAACCTCCGCCTCCTTGGTTCAAGCGCTTCTCCTGTCTTGGACTCCCAAGTAGCTCGGATCACAGGCATGCGCAACCACACCCGGCTAATTTTTTTGTATTTAGTAGAGATGGGATTTTACCATGTTGGTTAGGCTGGTCGTGAACTCCTGACCTCAGGTGATCCACCCGCCTTGGCCTCCCAGAGTGCTGGGATTGCAGGTGTGCACCACCAAGCCCGGCCTATTGAGTTTATTTTTTAGTAGTTTCAGATTTATAGCAAATTAAGTAAGAGCTCCCAATCTCCTCACCCCCAGGGGCTATTAACCTATTAGCATCTCTCATGGGGCTGCATGGTAGGGTTAGATGAGGCAACCTTCCTGCCTTGTCATCACCTAAGGTTCCTGTTTCCAGCAGGTTCATTGAGTTGGCCTGGCCTCTTTATACTTTCTGGGGACTTTTTCCCTTGCATGGAAAGTTGAGTTTAGGTTTAGGTTTTTTTTTTTTTTGGAAACGGAGTTTGATTCTTCTTGCCCAGGTTGGGGTGCAATGGTGCGGTCTCGGCTCACTGCAACCTCTGCCTCCTGGTTTCAAGCAGTTCTTCTGCCTCAGCCTCCTGAGTAGCTGGGATTACAGGCATGAGTCACCACGCCCAGCTAATGTTTTTGTATTTTTATTAGAGATGGGGTTTCACCATGTTGGCCAGGCTAGTCTTGAACTCCTGACCTCAAGTGATCCACCTGCCTCGGCCTCCCAAAGTGCTGGGATTACAAGGCGTGAGCCACTGTACTCAGCCAAGTTTAGGTTTTAAACAAAAAGGGGTAAAGGAAGAAACCAGAGAAGAATTGAGGTGCACTCGCTCGGACTCCCCCTTCCCTACAGGTCCCTTCCTCCCCAGCAGGGCAGCCTCTGCCTGTCCCAGCCTCTCGTGACCGGCACTGTCTGCCCTCTGTCCCCACCGGCCCCGCAGCACTCTCGAGTGGACCCTGAAGAGCTCTTCACCAAGCTCGACCGCATCGGCAAGGGCTCGTTTGGGGAGGTCTACAAGGGCATCGATAACCACACCAAGGAGGTGGTGGCCATCAAGATCATCGACTTGGAGGAGGCCGAGGATGAGATCGAGGACATCCAGCAGGAGATCACCGTCCTCAGCCAGTGCGACAGCCCCTACATCACCCGCTACTTTGGCTCCTACCTAAAGGTGCCTGTGGGGGGAGGCGGCGGCCCTGCTGGTGCTGTGCCCGGCCCTCTCTTCCATGTCAGAGGGACTGAGTGACGTGCCGGAGGGTACAAGGCGGCCTTGACAGTTCGGTGCATGCCCTCCAGGAAATTGCCCTGGGCAGGCAGGGTGCGAGCAGCATCCACGAGGGTCATTCGGCTCTGAGTGGCCATTGGGACCCACTCGCCTGCCTGTGGTAATGCAGTGAGGGCACCCCTGCTGGCAGTGGTGAGGGCCTGTGAGGAGCAGGTTTCTGGTGGTGCCAGGGTCTGGGGTGTAGGGAACGCTGTGGCCATCCTGCCCGGGAGGGTGCTGGGTGTGTTGGGCCATGTGCTTGCCAGCCATGCCCTCTTCCCAGCCATGCCCTCTTCCCAGCCCTGTAGGACTGGCTCAGCAGCCTGGTTTTTGACGGGGTCTTGGTGAAGTAGACTCAGCCACTGCTCTGTATACTCGATCCGTCCTCTGAGCATCTGTAGCAGGAGGGGAGCTGGGCAAGGCCGAGGGAGCCCTTTCCTGTGTAGGGTTCTTGGCAGGGATGGGACCGGTGGGGCCTGGGCCCTGGCTGACTCTGGCCTGACTCCCACCCTGGAGCATACCCTTCCTCTCGCTGCCAAATGCTGATGGGTTTGTCTCCGGTCCCAGAGCACCAAGCTATGGATCATCATGGAGTACCTGGGCGGCGGCTCGGCACTGGACTTGGTGAGGCATGGGCCGTGGCAGTGGGGGTCA
>NC_045444.1:127514494-127530148 GCF_002776525.5 Piliocolobus tephrosceles | reverse complement strand
AGTGTCCGAGTCCCCATAGGCCGTGGCAGTGGGGGTCATGCGGTGTCCGAGTCCCCATAGGCCGTGGCAGTGGGGGTCATGCGGTGTCCGAGTCCCCTGCTCCTCAGACTCATGGGCTCCAGGGGCCACCTCTCGTTTGGTGTCATGGCACATTAGGTGTTAATTAGGAATCCTCTAAAGCAAAAATGAACTGCCATCCGCACGTCTGCCCAGTTGGTGCTGAAAGGGGTCCTGGCCTGTGGGAGTGGGCGGGGGCAGGCATGCTGGGAGATGGCTGGGAGCCTGTTTTTCTGTTACATGACAGTAAGGTGAAGCTGGTTTATATGCTTTAGAAAGAGCCTCCACCCCCCACTCCCATCTGAAACTTGGTTGTGTTTGAGAAGTAAAGGAACATGAAGTCCCCAGCTCTCTGCAGGGACAGCCCTCCCCTGGCAGAGACACAGGAGAACTCAGGCACTGGGCCTGGGACAGGAGCTGAGGCCCTGCTGCCCCACCTTCCTCTCCAGCTTAAACCAGGTCCCCTGGAGGAGACGTACATTGCCACGATCCTGCGGGAAATTCTGAAGGGCCTGGATTATCTGCACTCCGAACGCAAGATCCACCGAGACATCAAAGGTCCTGCTGGGGGTGGATGTGGCTCTTGTAATGTCCTGAGCCCGACTGACCTTAGAGAGGCTGGGGCCGGTGAGGGGCAAGTGGCTGGTGGTGCCCAGGGTCTGGGGTATAGAGAACCCTGTGGCCACTCTGAAACTGAGCAGTTCTGTCTTGCTGCATTTCTAGAAGATACTGTTTGTAACAGTTTCCTTGTACGCTGAGGAAACCAGCTGTGGACCGAGTGTAGGAACGGCCACGCTTAGCCGGAGTTGTTGGTTCCCTGTGGCTCACAGCACAACAGCAGGTGTAGGCTTGAGTAGCCCCAGCGTGTGGTCTGGCCCTGCTAAGTGCGGACATGAGGTTGGGCCAGCCTGTGGGGAGGGACTTGCCACCAGCACTGAGTCATCTCTCTCACGTAGGGGACAAGTCTGGTGGAGCAAGGGGCTTCCTGGCAGGCCCATGTTGGCCACACCTTTGGTCAGGGTCACCTCTGTGGTAGCCCCCAGTGGGCGAAGTCGCTTGTTGTTGGGATTTGTTGTAAAAGCCAAATGCAGGGAGAGCCCTGGAGCTCGGAGTGGAGAGCTTAGGCTCCTTCTGGCAGTGCCCCTGTGGCCCTAGGTGGCCCTGGTTTTGAGAGTGGCAAGGAGGGCTGAGGTCCTGAGGACAGCCCTGCTGTGCCCTAGGAGGCCAGGTGGATGATACCCTGGCCCTTCTCAGGGGGCCCTGGGTGGAGCCACGTGGAGCCTGGGATGACGTCTGCCTGTCCTGTGTCAAGCAGCTGCCAACGTGCTGCTCTCGGAGCAGGGGGATGTGAAGCTGGCGGACTTTGGGGTAGCAGGGCAGCTCACAGACACACAGATTAAGAGGAACACGTTCGTGGGCACCCCCTTCTGGATGGCACCTGAAGTCATCAAGCAGTCAGCCTATGATTGGGGGGGGGGGGGGGGGGGGGGGCGGGCGGGTGCGGGCACCACGCCTGACTGGGGTGCTCAGGGCAGCGACAGTCCTTGTGTTCTGTCCAGGCCGACATCTGGTCCCTGGGGATCACGGCCATCGAGCTGGCCAAGGGGGAGCCTCCAAACTCGGACCTCCACCCCATGCGTGTCCTGTTCCTGATTCCCAAGAACAGCCCCCCCACACTGGAGGGCCAGCACAGCAAGCCCTTCAAGGAGTTCGTGGAGGCCTGCCTCAACAAGGACCCCCGATTCGTAAGGCCCGCCTCTGGCCTGGCCCCTTCTGGACGGGCATATGGAGGGAGGGCATTTGCTTGGGGTGGGCAGCAGAGCCCGGAGGCCTAGGCCCCCCAGCCTTGTAGCTGTGAGGACCTGCCCCAGTCCGGGCTGCATCACATTTGCTTCCCTGAGGCAGAGCTTGGCTGGGCCCAGTGACCGGTGTTCCCCTGACCCCCCACAGCGGCCCACGGCCAAAGAGCTCCTGAAGCACAAGTTCATCACACGCTACACCAAGAAGACCTCCTTCCTCACGGAGCTCATCGACCGCTATAAGCGCTGGAAGTCCGAGGGGCATGGCGAGGAGTCCAGCTCCGAGGACTCTGACATGTAGGGACCTGGTTTATCCTCATGGTGACCCTGGGTGCTGTGACGTGGGTGGTCCCCACTCCAGAAGCAGGGGCGTGGGCCCGAGGGGTGAGGGGGACCAGATAGAGGGTTGGGCAGGGCCTGCTGAGGCATCGGTTGGACCCCGTGGCCTGGCCGAGCGCCGCCCAGTACCTTGGGTTTCCCTTGGCCGTGAGGTGTGCCCTGAGGCCCTTGTGCCTCCTGGCCCTCTCCCCACTGACCCTGGCAACTCTTGATCCTCTTCAGTGATGGCGAGGCGGAGGACGGGGAGCAGGGCCCCATGTGGACGTTCCCGCCCACCATCCGGCCGAGTCCACACAGCAAGCTTCACAAGGGGACGGCCCTGCACAGCTCTCAGAAGGTCTGTTCCCGGCCTGGCCGCTGCCTGCTGTGCACCCCTGGGGCCGTGGCGGGGGGCGCTGGGTGCGGGACCCAGCTTTGTCCACCCAGTGTCTGGGGCTTGGACAAGGAACTTGGGAAAGGCAGGGGTGGTCTGAAGGCCACTGGCACTGGGCCTGGTGTGGAGACCCCAGGCCCCAGCACGTGCTGGGAAGATGAGGGCCTGTTAGGAGCCAAATTTGTGAGGAGGGGGTGGGAGTCGCAGGCCCTCAGAGTCAGGCCGTCTGGGTGGCTTGATGGTTTTGGGGCCAGCCCTGGGCATGTGCCCCGACAGGCTGCTCCCAGTCTCCATCCTTAGCCTGGAAGGGATGGGAGTGCCCTGCCTGTCACCCACACTGCTCTGCTCACCCTGGGCCTCCACTTCCTTTGCAGCCCGCAGAGCCTGTCAAGAGGCAGCCAAGGTCCCAGTGCCTGTCCACGCTGGTCCGGCCTGTCTTCGGAGAGGTGAGAATGGAGCTGGGGCTGGGCCTGGAGTCCCGCCAGGGACAAGGCTGTGACACTGTGCCGTGGAGATGTGCCCCTCACAGTGCTGTGGGGCAGTTTCAGCTTCTAGGTTTCCTGCAGCTGATTAGGGGCTGGGTTTTCCGAGTGGAAGAAGCAGAATCTGCTGTGATGACTCCTTTTGTACTCCCAGACCTGCCAAGGTTCTCTGGGTTCCCAGAGTGACTTTTTTTTCTTCAAGTGCAAACACAGATGCCTCTTCCATAGAGAAAGCAGAGAAGATGCCGTCAGGGTCCATCCAGGGCAGGTGCCTCCCTGGTTAGTCACATGACCCTGCATCAACGTCACCTGCTAATGGGCAGTCAGCACCGTTCTCAGAAATGTGATGCAGCCAGGAGCTCTGTGCCCAGGGCGTGGCCAGTGGGCTTGGGCCCAGGTGTGCCCTCCAGGAGCCCCACCTGGAGCCTGGGGAGGATGGAGGATGTGGGTGAGAGGTGGTGACAGGAGAGCCTGCCTGAGGATGGCAGAGGGTGGAGCAGTCGAGGGACACTGGCCCCAGCCCATGTGGAGGCCCCAGTGAAGCAGCCACTCAGGCCCAGGTCCCGGGCAGCCTGCTGACCTAGCCACAGCCCCCTGAGGGTGGGTGACACCCGGTGACAGGAGGCTCAGAGCTGGTGTCCTGACGGAGGTCAGATCTGGGCCTGGTTGTGCAGTGTGCTTTGGGAGTTTCTGGGCTTCGTGTTTTTGGGTCTGATCGGACCCATTCAGTGGCTTCCATGACCCTCAGCTGGGAGGAAGCCATCTGGTCCCCTCCTGAGGACCGAGGCCCGAGATTCCCTGGAGTGTGGAGGGAGGCCTACGTAGGGGCTGTGGGGAAGGACCACTGGAGTCCCCATCGGCAGGGCAGGCTTCCTTGGGCCACCTCACTTCCTGGCTTGCTGAAGGGCTCCCGGGTCCTAGGCAAAGGCCCTGAAGGCCTCCAGCATGACTCTGGCCAAGCAAAGGAGCGGGTTCCCTGAGGGCCTGTCCTGGGGTCCAGGGTCAGGCAAGGTGGTCTCTCCATAGCTCAAAGAGAAGCACAAGCAGAGCGGCGGGAGCGTGGGTGCTCTGGAGGAGCTGGAGAACGCCTTCAGCCTGGCCGAGGAGTCCTGCCCCGGCATCTCAGACAAGCTGATGGTGCATCTGGTGGAGCGAGTGCAGAGGTGAGGGTGGCTGGGCCATAGGGTTGGGGAGAGCACCCCCGCCAAGCAGCAGCTGGACGTGGGGTGAGGTCCAGTGCTCACTCGTGGGTGTGGCTGCGCTTGGAACTGCATGGGTTCGCTTCACTCCGGGAAGGGGCGGCGTGGCATCCTCTTCCTTGTTCGGACCCAGCTCACAGGGCCATGGAGACTTTGGGGCTGGAGAGAGTGGGCAGGGCCAGTCTCAGTGTCTGAGGAGTGTCTCAGGGTCCCGGCCTCAGTGGCCACACGGCTGTCCTCAGCTGACCTCTGCCACCTAGTGGCTCCCAGGAGCTGCTCTGACACGCTGGTGGCAAAACATCAGAGCTGCCCCTGTGCTGACTTGAGTCCTTAGTAAAGAGACAGGGCAGGACAGAGGCTGGGCCCTCCACCGCCCAGTGGATTTCGGGTCCAACCGCCATGCCGCCGGCAGATGCCCTAAGTCCTGGTCCACACCCAGGGACCCCTTCCGGGCACCCCTGGGCAGCAGCTCTGGGGGTGGGGTCTGGGCCAATCAGTGCTGCTCCTGAGACCCTGTGCATTGGGGACACTTCAGACCCACGTGGTGCGGTGGCTTGTCAGGGCTGCCACCGCCGACTGCACACCCAAGAGGCCGTCAGGAGCCTGGGCACAGAGGTGCATGCACACAGCGGTGGGCTCTTTTCTCTGCAGGTTTTCACACAACAGAAACCACCTGACATCCACCCGCTGAAGCGCGCTGCTGTTCAGATAGGGACAGAAGGTCCTTTGTTTTTGTTCTGAGCTCCACAAGAACTGTGCTGACTTGGAAGGTGCCCCGTGCTGTTTCGTGCCTGCAGGGACACGTCAGATCCTGTGGGCCTCACATGCCAGGTCACCGTCTCCTTCCACCCCTGCAGTGTGCTGTTCTGCACGTCAGGGGATGCCGTTCCACATGTCCACTGCCCTCCTTCCTCTCCTGGCCCAGCAATAGCGCTCACGGGGGCTCCAGCAGCCAGCGTGGTCCTCATGAGCTATGCCTGGGTCGTCTGCAGACTCACACAGCCCTATGGCCGCTCAGACCAAGGCGCAGAGCAACTATCAGGGCAGCTCTGCCTCCTCCTCCCATGAGGTGGGGAGAGGCAACAGGACAGCCCCCAGAGTGCCCTGGCCGCTGTCCTCCCAGGGCCCATGATGGCCATAGATTTGCCTTGTGGTGTTGGATCAGGTACTGTGTCTGCTCATAAGTACTTGTGTCATCCAGAATGTTTTGTTTTTTAAGAAAATTGAATTTACTTGTTTCCTTAAATATTCTGAGGTTAATAAGTTAGTTTTCATAGAACATTGAGAGGCCCCTGCCACTTTCAATAAAGACCTGACTTGGAGACATACAGGTGTGTCGGGGGGCAGGCCCGGACCATGCAGGGCTGCAGCGTCCCTGGTCCCGAGTCCTCATCACGGCACTCAGAGACTGCAGCCCAGCCCCCCCTTCAAAACGCCCTGTGACTGATCCCTGGGCTCTGCTTGGCCCACTGGAAGAACAGAGCAGGAAGAGGAGTATGCAGGTGGGGAGGTGCTGTTTATTTTTAATCAACTGTGTGTGGACAAAGCAGTCACCTGTCTACTTCCCGTTGGAAGGAATGCTGGGCACTAATAAATTAGAGGACCCCACCCTCCCAGGGCACAGGGGGACTTTGGTTTCTGCTTCTCCAGAGGTACATGGGGAACAAGCGTGGCTTCTGCTAGACTTGCTGAGCTATGACCTGCAGGGCAGGCCCCTGGGGCTGCCACTTGGTTCACCAGATGGAAGGTCAGCATGGCTGTGCCACACTTGTCTGAGAGGGTCCTGGCAGTGGGTATGCAGGGCGTATGGCAGGGCCTCTTTTCCAGTGCTTGCTCTAGGCCAGTCCTCAGCAGAGACCCTGCTCTGGGGAGAGAGGCAGGGTGTGCCCAGGCTTTGGTCCGACGTCCAGAGCACTGCTCAAGCCCTGTCTGTGTCTATGAGCCAGGGGCCTGGGGGCCGAGGCGTGAGCGGCTCCGCGCTCGAGACCTGCACATTTTTCCCAGGGCCCCAGATAGCTGGCAGCATGCACTAGGCCTTGGGTGGGGGGCATGAAGCCCCTCCCAGATGTTACGTGAGGCCCACCCACACTGTTGGTGCCAGTGGGGATCCGATGAGACTACAGCCACTTCCCATCTGTTGAGAAGCCTCAGGACAGAGGCCACCTCTGTGTCCTGCTGTTCTCTGTAGTTGTGTCCAAACCTGGGCAGGTTGAGCGTCATTCCTCCTTTCCCCTCACCATCCCCTCCAGCCCTGAGGAGGGTTGGGGGCCATCCTGCACGATGCTCGGGGCCCTCTCGGCCGAGCTGCTGGCTCCCTGGATCACCTCCATCCACCTGGAGGAGAGGGCGGCTGTCAGACCAGTAAGCCAGCTTGTGCTCAGACACTGTCCCAAGAACCCAGGTTATGGGACAAGCAGGACAAAAGAAGGGTTAAAAACCTGGGGCCGGGTGCAGTGGCTCACACCTGTAATCCCAGCACTTTGGGAGGCTGAGGCAGATGGATCACTTGAGGTCAGGAGTTGGAGACCAGCCGGGCCAACATGGTGAAACCCTGTCTCTACTGAAAATACAAAAATTAGCCAGGCGGCATGGCACATGCCTGTAATCTCAGTTACTCAGGAGGCTGAGACAGAAGAATCGCTTGACCCTGGAGGTGCAGGTTATAGTGAGCCAAGATTGTACCACTGCACTCCAGCCTGAGTGACAGAGGGAGACTCCATCTCAAAAAAAAAAAAAAAGCATTGCTGTTTTTTGGGAAATGCTGGAAGCATTGCTCAGCCCTTCCTTTCCAGGGCCCAGAAAACTTGCCTCCACAACACCATGAGTAGAAACGGGAGCTGAGGAGATACTGATGTTCCTTGGGGTCCCAGTCAGACCTGGGCAGCTGACCAAGGCTGCCTGCTACAAAATTACCTTTCAAATGTGTACTTGCTCTCAGCTCGGAAGAAGTAGACATGGGATTTAAACTGGAGCTTGAAAACGTAGTCTTTGTGTATGCCATCGGCCTCCTGGGGGATGCTCACGCTGTAGCCCAGCAGCGGGAGGCTGGCCAGTGGGTAGTCATCCTGGAAGACAGCACAGGGACACAGGGGTTCCAGGGGCTGGGAGCACCCATTCCTCTGCTACCTGCACAACGGTGGCACATACAAATGCTCACGGGCCAAGGGAGCACAGGGTGGGTGGGCAAAGCATGGGAGGGCAGAACCAAAATACAAAAGGGACACAGGTGGGGAGGGTGAGTGTCTGCCAGCATCACTTGAATCAGGCTCCAGTGAAACCCCAGTACCTGATGAGTTTTGTAGAAGAACAAACAGAAATTGGTAAAGACGACCCAGAGCTTCTGCCAGCCATGACTGTTTTTGAACTTTCTTAGCAGATATCCTGAAAGCTGGTTCTGTCAATAAAGGAAAAGTGCAGGTGCATTAACCAGCACCCAGAACCCCAGCTCCATCTCCCTCAGGCCTTGTGGGAGTGGGTTTGCTCCCCGAGACTAACTACCTGCATGCTTTCTCCGGCCGAGGCCCTGATTTTACCTCTGGACTACTATGGACGGCAGCTTTATCAGTACTTAAATCCAACAGAAGCATGTTAAAAACCTAGAGTGACATTCCAGGCACCACGTAAAATGAGTTCCTTTTCCCTGTGCATAATAAAGTCAGTATTCAATAACCAACCATCCACAAACCCATCGAACAGCAGGAAGAGAGAAGACACCTTAAGAGATAGTACATTGAGCCAAGTCTGGAAGGTTCTTTAAAATGATGGGTGGGGGAGAGGCAAGTAAAGGCACACACAAGATGCCCCACTGCAGCCCCATCCCTAAGCCTGTGGCATCTGTTCTGCCAGGATTAGGCTTTGGCGCTGGAGTGGCTGGGCTCATGGGGCTCACGTGAGCCTCCCGCCTTCAGGGCGGTGCTCAGGGGTTGCACTCTGTGTAAGATGGCGGGTGCCGGCCTGGCTAGGACCCTGCTCAGATCTCAGGTGTCCTGGGCTGGCCACAAGCTGGCGGGCTCACGTCAGGGACCTGCTGCACCCTGACCTACCCAGGGTCATCAGGGGAGAGGCTTGGGCTGGGGTAGCTCCTGAGCCCCTGCCCAGCAGATTGTGGCTGGGGGGGAATTCTGGGGAAACAGCAAGAAGGACGAGCTCTGGGTGGAGTGAGAGAGCAGACTTAGGGAAGGGTGCTGGGGCACCAGGCTGAGGAACCTGGCGACCCACAATGGCAGACGGGGCCCATGCAGTGAGATAGGGCAGACCACCCTCTGTGGCTGGGTGCCCAGGCAGAGCCTCAAGCTCCAAGCCCAAGGTGAAGGGTTTCGGAGGCGCTGGGAGTGGGGGCTGCGGGAGGATGTGTCTAGGCTCCAGCTCCAGGCCCTGAGGACACGCCCTCCCTGCTGGACTTCATCAGAGACACCAGACCTGAAACACCCTTTTCAGAGAGGGTTTGACTGGATGAGGGGGACTTCCCATACCACCTTCTACCAAGGGGAGAGTAAGAGGCAGCTCTCTGGGGCCAAGCCTGCCTGCTGGTACCCTCCTGAGGTCCCCTCCTCAGCAACCAAGTGCAGAGAGGGCTGGGAAGCTTCCAGATGCCCTGAGGCGGTGCTCATGTGGTCGTACCTCGACAGCTGCACTGTGGTCTGCCCTGGACACGCTGGTGTTCCGGTACCAGCACACATGCATTGTGGTGTTGGCCCGATGCTGGCCATGCCCCTCCAGGGAGCTGCGGGCACCCCGAGCGTCATCTTCTGACTCCTGTTCCAGAGATACCTCGTTGGGGGATCCTGGGGAGAAGTCAGTGTCTCAGGGGGGGACCCCCTGTGGCCTCTGCTTGCAGATACTTCCACCCCTTGGGTTCCTCTCGGTTGGCCCTGGGGAAATGGGGAGCCCTTGGTGCTAGGCCAGCTGCTGGCTGAGAGCAAAACTACAGGTGCTTCTGCCAGAGCAGCCCGATTGACCCCTCTTTCCACCCAGGCATGAGGCGTAGCCTGGAACATTCCTTGTGGAAGGGGCTTGTGTGGGAGCTTAGCAGACCAATGGGGACCAAGGAAAACAACTTCCAGAAAAAGCCGCCTTAGGTGTAGTGGAGGTCTCCTGGGGGGTCGTGGCCAGTACTCACTGGGGGGACGAGTGCACACAGTGCTGCCTGGCAGTGCAGGGGCCGTGTCACCGCCACTCTTGGCTGCTTGGATTGCGTTGTTCAGGTCGAGCATCCACTTCTCTTTCTCCAGCCGAGTGCTGCGGGGAGGAGGGGAGGGCGAGGCTCAGTGGCTCTGCTCTCCTTTGTGTAGGGCCCCAGCCCTCAGGGGAGGGCGAGGCTCAGTGGCTCTGCTCTCCTTTGTGTAGGGCCCCAGCCCTCAGGGGAGGGCGAGCCTTCACGGCACCTGTTCTCACACATTCCGCTTTGTCCTGCCTGATGGGTGGCGAGGACTGGGAAACGTCCCCTCCAGCGAGAACAGCAGGGAGGAGAGCTGGGAGGGCCCTGAGTCAGCCTGACCCCCAGGGTGCTGTGACAGGGTTGGGGGAGCCAAGGCAGGGCCCCGGACCTAGAACAGGGGTCTGCAGGGGTGTTTGTTCCTGAAACAATGTTCTCTACACCTCTGATGCTGAAATGCAAGATTGGCCCTGGTTCATGATTAAGTGAACATTTCCTGGTAGGAATTGAGTGCCCTGTGTCCTCTGATGCTGGCCAGGGCGCTGCAGAGTCGGAGCTGAGACTCCTCACAGAGCACAGTGTGGTGCTGGTGACCCTGCAGGAGTCCCTGCATCCCGGCCACCAAATGAGCTCCGTGTCATCCTTCTGTTGATCTTATTTGGGGAGGAGGCAGCTGTTTCCACTTGCTTCTGTGCCATAGCCTGGTCTGTCTCATGCGAGTCTATACCACACTGGGACTGGGAGGCAGTGTTTGGCTGGGCTGGGTGTAAGCTGCCCTGCTGGGGCTTTGATCACTAGCTGCTGGCACTTCTTGACGTGAGGGTTGGGGAAGCACCTGTGCCCTGGGAGACCACAGGTGCCTGCCCACTCACCCACCCCATCTTTGGAGGCACTGTGAACCAGAGGGCAGAGGGAGCAGCTCCACAGCACTGGAGTCTGCCACTTGTGGGATGTTGTCAGGGTCAGCAAGAAGCCCTGCCCCTGACAAGGGCAAGGCTGCTCCTTTGGTTGCATAACTTGGAAGCAGAGCTCAGAGGCAAAGGGGGCACAACCCTGAGGCTCCACGGCCCCTCACAGCTCAGAGGACTCGAGGCTCATGGCAAGAAGTCCCCACCCCGCCATCCAGGGCTGCTCAGGATGAAGATATGGAAGACCCTTACCTGGCTGCCACCACGATTGTTTTCTGAGCCGCATAGATGGTGAAACAGTGTGGAACAGACCACTCATTCTCACTTTCTTCCACCTGTGGGTGGGAGAAAAGGTCCAAATCTTGTGGCCAAGAAGGAACTGACAGCCTAAGCCTGAGCAGGACACAAGGTGACTGCTGGCAAATGCTAGGTGGGGCTTGGAAGCCCAGTGCTGTCCAAGTGCACACAGACTCTACAAGAGGCCAAGGAGGACACTGGCATCCTTGCGCCATGGCAGCTGCACCCCAGGGGGTGAGCCATGGGCCAGAGGGCACCCAAATACTCACCGGGGGGTCCAGCACTATTAGCTGAAAATCAAGCAAAGGAAAAAACATTGAGCATTTTCATTATCCAAAAGGGAGTTGGACAATTCATTTATGAACTAAAGACCAAAACTTAACAGAGCTAGATTCAAAGAAAACCCACTGGGGATTAATTTTAATTATAAGTGGTTAGATGAAATAATTCCAAAATAAAATATTACCAAATCTAATCTAAAAGCACACACAAGGAATTGTCCCATGATCAAGTAAGGTTTTGGGAATGCAAGGATGGTTCAGCATCAGAAAGCTGATTGATAACATTCATCCTATCAGAAGTCAGAGAGAAAAAGGGAGATCAATTCTCTACATGCTGAAAATGCCTTTGCCAAAATCCAAGGTGTTATTTCTGATAATATCTCTTAGAAACAGAAGGAAACCGTGTTAACATGATAAAGATCTTTTCAAGCCAAGAGCCATCATCCTCCCCTAACAGTCAGGAACAAGGGCCAGTTCTCTGTCCCCAGGACCAGCCAGTTACCAACAACTCCACAGAATGGACAGCTTCCCTGTGCAGAGCCTGGTACACCAACCAAGCCACTCACTGGACATCAAAGATCTGAATCAGCATAAGCAAGGGCAGGCAAAACATCGTCCAGATGTCAGTCTTCCCCTAAGTTGACACAAAAATTTATTGCAATTTCAACTGAAATCTCCACGGTGTTTTTGGAAGGAATTTTCCAATGACTTAAAAGATTACTTGGAAGAATTAAATGCTTGAGAATAGCAAAGAACATTTTTTAAAAGGAGGCAGAATAAGGGATGGAATGCGTTCACCCAAACAGTGACTATCTCATATGACACCACTAACTAGAGAGAGTGGACTGATGCTGGGCGGACAGGAATGGAGCAGAATGCCCAGAAAGAACAAGTGCAAAGACAAAGGCTTCCATTTGATAAAGAGTCTTTGACATCACTGAGAAAATGAAGGATTCAACAAATAATGGGGAGAAATGTTACATCCCAATCTAATATCTATCAAAACAAATTCTAGGCTGGGCGTGGTGGCTCACAACTGTAATCCCAGCACTTTGGGAGGCTGAGGCGGGCAGATCACAAGGTCAGGCGATCAAGACCATCCTGGCTACTATGGTGAAACCCCGTCTCTACTAAAAATACAAAAAATTTGCCACCTGTAGTGCCAGCTACTCGGGAGGCTGAGGCAGGAGATGGCGTGAACCCGGGAGGCAGAGCTTGCAGTGAGCTGAGATAACACCACTGCACTCCAGCCTGGGCAACAGAGCAAGACTCTATCTCAAAAACAAAAACAAAACAAAACAAAAACCCAAAAAACAAAAAACAAATTCTAGGGAGATTAATTAAATGAGAAAAATGAAACCGTAAAAAGGTGCTAATATAATATTGGCATGGGGAAGAAGAACTTCCTAAGCCCATACAAAGGATAGAAACCCTCAAGGAAAAGACAGCCAGAGCTGACCCTGATAGGCCCTGATTTTTCAACTTTATGATGGTGTGAAAGTGATAAGCATTCAGTAGAAACTGAACTTCAAGTGCCCATACAGCCATTCTGTTTTTCACTTCCAGTATGGTATTCAATAAATTATATGAGATATTCAACACTTTGTTATAAAACAGGCTTCATGTTAGATGATTTTACCCAACTGTAAGCTAATATATGTTCTGAGCACATTTAAAGTAGGCTAGGCTGGCTGGGCGAGGTGGCTCACGCCTGTAATCCCAGCACTTTGGGAGGCGGAGGTGGGCGGATCACAAGGTCAGGAGATTGAGATCATCCTGGCTAACACGGTGAAACCCCGTCTCTACTAAAAAATACAAAAAATTAGCCAGGAGTGGTGGTGGGTGCCTGTAGTCCCAGTTACTTGGGAGGCTGAGGCAGGAGAATGGCGTAAACCCGGGAGGCGGAGCTTGCAGTGAGCTGAGATCCGGCCACTGCACTCCAGCCTGGGCAACAGAGTGAGACTCTATCTCAAAAAAAAAAAAAAAGAGTAGGCTAGACTAAGCTATGATATCAGATAGGTTAAGTGTATTACATGAATTTTCATTTCTTTTTTTTTTTTTTTTTGAGGCAGAGTCTTGCTCTGTCACCCAGGCTGGAGTGCGGTGGCGCGATCTTGGCTCACTGCAACCTCCGCCTCCCGGGTTCAAGTGATTCTTGTGCTCAGCCTCCTGAGTAGCTGGGACTACAGGTGCCCACCAGCACACCTGACGAATTTTTGTGTTTTTAGTAGAGACAGGGTTTCGCTATGTTGGCCAGGCTGGTCTCAAACTCCTGACCTAAGGTGATTCGCCCACCTCAGCCTCCCAAAGTGCTGGGATTACAGGCGTGAGCAACTATGCCCTGTTAAATGCATTTTTGACTATGATATTTTCCTCTTATAATGGGTTTATCAGGACACAGCCCTATCGTAAGTTGAGGAGTGTCTGTTTCAATTCACACCTTCAACAAGCATTTGCTGGGTTCCCTGTATGTGCCAGATGCCATTCTAGAGTAAGAGAAACACAACCCATCAAGATGGAGTTTAAATTCTACAAGGTAAAACCAAATTGCAAGCAAAGTAAAAAGGCAGTTACTGAGAATAATTTGTGACTTAATAGGGTTGGTGAGCATTTTTACCATATAAATATTTCACTAATGTGTACAAAAAACTCAGACCAATGGAGACCAGAGTGACCAGCAAGCTGAGTGATTCCCAAGAGGAAAAGCATGGAATGCCAGGACACAGGGACCAGGCTGGCCTCCCCGGCAGTCCACAGGGATGAAAAGTGAGACGACGGGGCTGCTTGATGGGGCTGCTCGCCTTACCCACTTGGGAAGAGTAAGAGAGATGGGTGCCTAGCACTTTCCCTGGTGGAGGGAAAGACGCATGTTTAGACCTAGCTCCTGCAGGTGGGCAGGTCAGCTGGCACAGGTGCTCCAAAAGCAATTTAGCAGGAGTGCCCAAGGCCGTAAACACCTTTGCTCAGACAAATCTACATTTTGGAATTGATCTGAAGGACATAGTTAAGGATGTGCAGAAAGACAGAGGCCCAACAATGTTACAGTCCTCAACAACCAGCCACAGCCAAGCATCCAATGACAGGTGACTAGTTAAGTGAACTGGGGCTGCCATGAAAGGAAAGGAAAATCAGTGCCCTGACAAAACAGCCCGTGGGTGATGGCAACTGTGCAGCAGATGCCTATAGCCATCACTGCTGAGTGGTACAATCATGAGGGAGTTCTTTTTTTTTTTTTCCTGTGGGTTTTTTTTTTGAGACAAGGTCTCACTCTGTCACTGGGACTGGAGTGCAGTGGTGCAATCACAGCTCACTACAGCCTTGACCTCCCGGGCTTAAGTGATTCTCCCACCTCAGCCTCCCAAGTAGCTGGGACTATAAGCACACACCACTATGCCCGGCTAATTAAAAAAAAAAAAAGATTTTTAGAGATTTGGCTTTGCCATGTTTCCCAGGCAGGTCTCAAACTCTCAGCTTCAAGCGATCCTACCATCTTGACCTCCTAAAGTGCTGGCATTACAGGTGTGAGCCACCGCACCTGGTCAGTGATGAGTGATTGCTATCTTATATTTTCAATTATTTTTTATATAATAAAGGTGTAATTTTTTAAAGTATACTTTAAAACAAATGGGGTCTGCTTCCAGTGGTGGCAGATGAGCTAATTCAATCTGACCTCCTCTTGCCTGAAAAGTGGAATTACATTTTACAAACACTTGGCCGGGCGGGGTGGCTCACGCCTGTAATCCCAGCACTTTGGGAGGCCGAGGCAGGCGGATCATGAGGTCAGGAGATCAAGACCACCCTGGCTAACACAGTGAAACCCCGTCTCTACTAAAAATACAAAAAAATTAGCTAGGCGTGGTGGCGGGCGCCTGTAGTCCCAGCTACTCCGGAGGCTGAGTCAGGAGTCTGGCTCTATCGCCCAGGCTGGAGTGCAGTGGTGCAATCTCGGTTCCCACCAAGCTCCACCCGCGGCGATAACGCAAGACTCCTCCCCTCAAAAAAAAAAAAAAAAAGAAAAAGAAAAAGAAAAAAAAATTTACAAACACCTGCCTGAGGGTTTTGGTGCTCATTATCAGGAGGAGGCAGTGCAGAGGGATGAGAGTGGACAAAACCCTTGAAGAAAGAACAGGGAAAGAGGACCCCAGGGAGAGAGGACCTCAGGGAAGGAGGACCCTACTGGGGGAGGAAGACCACAGGAAGGGAAAATCCCAGGAAGGGAGGACCCCAGGGAGCAAGGTAGGACCCCAGGAAGGGAAGATCCTAGGGAAGGAGGACTCCAGGGAGGGAATATCCCAGGGAGGGAGGACTACAGGGAGCAAGGGAGGACCCCAGGGAAGGAAGATCCCAGAGAGGGAGGGAAGATCCCAGGAAGGGAAGATCACAGGGAGTGAGGGAGGACCTCAGGGAGGGAGGAAGGAGCCAAGGGAGGGAAGATCCCAGGGAGGGAGGGAAGACTCTAGGGAGGGAAGATCCTAGGAAAGGAGGACCCAGGGAGGGAGGACCACAGGGAGGGAAGATATCAGAGAGGGAAGACCACAGGGAGTGAGGAAGGACCTCAGGGAGGGAGGGAGGACCCCAGGGAGGGAAGATTACAAGGGAGGATCTCAGGGAGGGAACATCACTGAGAGGGAGGACCACAAGGAGGGAAGACTACTTTAGCATTGTAGTCAAGGCAAATAAGCCAAAAGGGATAGGGCAGAGTTGGGGATTAGAGCCCCTAGGTCCATGGCACCCTAGGCAGGAGGCCTGGCAGGGCCATGGGGA